>NC_081183.1:191108558-191408558 GCF_029867415.1 Vicia villosa | reverse complement strand
ATCAATCTCCGTTCCCCACCCCAAATCTAAACGAGGATGGAGAATTAAAACTCAAATCCGTCTCAAACGGGTTTGAATTGGGTTCGGGTATCCCCGCCCCAACACCATCTATTTCGTAAAATCAATTTTTTAATAAAAATATTTACTTTTTCAAAAATCAAATTACATTATAAATAACAAAATAAAACAATCTCAAAAAATTTCATACATACATTTTAAATATTTAAAATAATAAATACAAATCAAATTATCAAAAATCAACCACATATTTATTAATATAAATTATGAAATATAAATAATGTACATGTTGAAATAAACGGGACGGGTTCGGGGTGGGTACTAGTGTCCCCATTACCCGACACGTCCCCATATTTTATAATTGGGGAAAACCCAAACCCGAACCCGAACCCAAACTCAGTCAAAACGAGTTTTCCCCGTCAACTTCGGGGCAGATTCGGGTGGGTACCCGCGGGTCTGAGTTTTATTGCCATGTCTAAATGGGGGGCAAGAGGCAAATTACGGTGAGATTAATTTCGGAATCGAACCACCTAACGTGTCTTTAGAACTCAAATGAGAAGTAAATATTAAAATTTCTTCTTTGCACAATATTCCATCACTATTAGTTGCTTCATACTTTGTTAAAACATCGGTACAAAAGTTAGCTTCCCGATAACAATGTAAAACTCGCACCTCTCCAATGCAAGAAAGATTATCCGCTTGACTAATGCTACGCTATCCATATTAGATCGAAAGATTATTCGCTTGACTAATGCTACGCTATCCATATTGGATCGATTAATTGTAACTCTGGAACAAAATGAATCAAATATTTCATCCTATAATTTGAGTATTTTTTGTTAATATGAAGGGATAGAACATAGTTATTTCATTTCAATTGCATAAACAGCAAATTGGACAGAATTAAAAGTGAAAGATTTAATAGAATATAATCGAATCGATTTAATGGTGTTTATTCTGCTCCATCTACTATTATCTGCGAATTCAAATAAGGCTTTATTTGGTAAAACTAACTAGTAATTGATAGCTGATAGCTTATAACTGGTAGCTGATAGGTAGTAGCTTATAGCTGGTAACTGATAGCAGATAAGCTAACATGAGTGTTTGATAAATTAGCTGTTTCATTAGCTAATAGATACAAAATGACATAAAAGATCATTTTAATTGATAAGAGTAATAATATTTTGTTAAAATAATAAGGATATAAATAAAAAAAAGTCACAAGTTAAAAGCTACAAGCTCAAAAGCTACTTCAAATAGCTTTAAAAATAAAAAATAAAAGCTAGTAAAAAAGCTACAAGTTAAAAGGTAAAATAGCGTTACCAAACAAAGTTTTTTCATCATTGTGAGCTGAAAAGCTAAAAATTAAAAACTCTTTTTTGTCTTACCAAACATTTCCTAAATCCAAATAATGAAATATGACTACTTACCACCAGGCATGACAACTTAGTAGAGCAGTGACAACTTTTACCTTCTCATATCCAAACGTAAACCTAAATATTTGTTTCCTATTCTAAATTCAAATGAGGATAATTGATTGAAATCAAAATCCGCCTCAGATAGATTCGGATATTCCCGTCTCGCATCATCCCCTCCCCGCAACTAAATCAATTTTTTTTAATTGAAATAGTTCATTTCTGCACATTCATAATATATCTGGAATCTAACGAGCATTAGAAATAATAAATTAAAACAATCTTGAGAATTTTCAAACATATATTTCAAACACTAACTTCATTATCCTACAATCTTGCACTAACTTCATTATCCTACAAAATGTTCATCCTTTCAAACACTATAAAACAACACAAAAAACCAACAAAAGCTAAACAGACCAAAAAATTACCGATTTCAATTGCATGCAATGGTAAAAATCAAAATCATTTACCATGTGATCATGACCCACGTGCATCATGTCATTTTTTCATCATCGTCATTATAATCTTGAATCTCCTCTTTCACGCTTACTTCCATGCAAGATAGAGTATCAACTTGCTCACCCTTTTCACCATCACCAATTTTTTCAAAGCATGCACCTTTCACATTCTTTCTCTTGCACCTTCTTTTAGATTTACCACCATTTTTAGCAGCAGAGCGTATTACCACACATTTCCGTTTTCTAGTCCCAATCTCATCTGCGTATTTCGCCAAAATACCATCCTGAATAATGTCTAGTACACAAGATTTTCCATGAGGCTTGAAATAGTTCGATAAAAACCCATTTTCTTCCTCTTCATCTTCTGTGAGATTTCTTCAGCATTGTTGTCTCTATTTTTAACCTATCATCTGGGGCAATGATGTTATCCCACCAAACCTTTAATTGATCAGTAAAGCCCATGACCATCATGTACTTGGTCTTCCTATCGTTGTTTCTTCTAATTTTAAAAGTTATAGCAGCCATTATCATTTGTTGAATGATATCCAGAATCTGTTGTTCTGAAGCACCATTTGTGTTCCTTTCAACTATAGATTCTCTAGAGTAGCTATCTCCTACAAAGGTACTTCTTTCTTCAAATTGCAAGCCAACAAATGAAGGTCTATGATAATAATTCCTAGTTTTTGGCCTAGGACCCCTACTCCCTAATATAGTCAAGATTCACTGACACAAAATATAAGTTTAAAAGACTTACACAAAATTTCAACGTTTAATAGCACTCGATCAAACAATTATATAAATAAAATATTTTTTAGGAAAAAAATTGTCATATATATCTTTTTTATTTCATTTAGTATGATCATTTAATCAATTCTCTTAACAATTGAAATTTAATATATTTTTCACGAAATTTACATAAAATGAGAAAATTTAGAAGTTAGTGAAAAAATTTAGATGGCATCATGGCCTCTTGACTATTCCTATTTATATGAGCAATAGATCTTTTCATCTCATATTTTCTTAAATTTATATTAATATTTTTTTCACTCAATTATATATTTTATAAACCTTTAAATTAAGTTATATGGAATAAAATATATATTTCAGTAAAACTCAACGTCTGGGTTTTAAAATCCTGTGTAATATTTAAATTTGAGCTTTAGATAGTAAAACTAAAAATAAAAGGTAAAAGAGTAGGTGTGAAGATTAAATTTTAAAAGTAAAATGTCTATTTTAATTTTCTGAGGGTGTGAAGATTAAATGTGTCAAGTGTAAGACCCGACCCATTTACTAATGGAGTTATTGGAAATTTTGTTCTGCTACCTCCCTTATTAAACTTGACACCCTTCTACTATGTACAATTTTAATCAAAATATAGTTAATAAGAAATCAAAATTTTGATTTTATTTTTTTGTAGTTTTTTAATTTTTTTATTAATATATCATATTTTTATGAAATTCTTGATATATAGATTTTCTTGAGTTTTTCCCAGATTTTATTTTAAATATTTACCGAATTAAAAAAAAACTAATATAAAAGCATAAATTATACACCTATTTTTTAGAAATAGATGTAAAATCATAATCTGCTTTACAAAATCTGATTTTTTACCGTCATTTTTCTGGTCTATTTGATATGAATTGTCATATTTGTTAAAAATTCCGAAAATCACACAACATATTAGATTTACTAAAAAATCTGGTAATGTTAAGTTTATTTTTTTATAGGCTTACCCGATATAAACTACTGTATTTTGTAAGAATCAGAAATTAACATGGTTTTATCTAATTTTTTAAAAATTTTGCTAAAAATGCATATTGGATTTTTTTTATTGATCTATGAGATTTTTCGCACGAGAATTAAAAATTTTCAGTACCTTATTAGTGAAAAGAAATGAAAGAGACATTTTAGTCAATATGAAAAATTAGAGGGGGACCAAATTTAATTAATTAAAATCAAGTCAATATAGAAAGTCATTGAAGACACAATCAACAACTTTACCATCAAGCTGAATTGGCTTAATTTGGTCATTAAGAAAAGTTTTGTCGATCTTTAAAATAGAGTAGGTTACCTATAAATGAATACTTATTGATCAAGTTTGTTTTAAAACCAACCTTACCCTATAAAATCCATGACAACCCAATTGTCAAGTGCTTTTTAATCCATTATCTAATGCAAAACTCATTAAAGTGCTATAAAACAATCTACAGGCATCCAACATGTCTTGATCTCAAATCCCAAAGCTTGTTCTTATCGTGAAAGTCTTCTCTAAATAATGATGAATGGACAATAATATTGAAATCTTCTAAAATATATAGACCACATATTTTAGGCCACTTAGTTATCATCACTTCATCATGTAAAATCTTCATAACCTCATGTTCAACTCTAGTGTACTAACTTAGATCATCAGCATGCTTATGGATAACAAAATTCTCCTGAGATGTTGAACATACCTCACATTCTGAAGAAGAAACTCATGATCATTAAACATTTCAACTCTAATCGTACCAACACTATGAACCTTGCAAACCTTATTGTCACCAAGGTGAACTACTCTATTTCCCTCCATTTTCAAAGTCTCAAAGTATTCTTTTCTCAGACACATGTGATAAGAGCGATCTGATTTCATGGCCTAACCCTATCCACTCTCCACTCTCCAAACTTGATACCACTAGTGCACCATCACTCTCATAACTATCCTCATCTAAGGCAACAACAATGTGAACATAATCTTCATTATCGCCTATCTTAGAACAATCCATCTTCAAGCGACCGAGTTTCTAAAAAATAAAACAATTTAACCTTGACTTATCAAACCTCTTTGATTTGGATACTCCCTCTAAGATCACTTCTTTCTCTAAAGACACTCAAGCATTCACTATTATCGCCAACCTATAAATCTTCCACCTTTGAATTTTTTTTTTATCTCATAGCTGTCTGAACTTCATCCAAAGTAATATTACTTTTCTTACCATAAACAATCACATCCTTAAAGTGCTCAAAGGATTCAAGTAATGGGTGTTTCTCTATATATGAATCACACAAGCTTAAGGTGTTTATAGGTGTTTCTCAATCTCCCTTAGATATCGTCAAGGATTTCCCAAATTTCAAAAAAACACTCTTGGAAATTTAACCTTGTCTCTTTAAGATTACCATAAGATTCCTAAACATTTCTCTATGCCTCCACCTCTAAAGTTATGAAGGTCGTTAAGACAAAAATGACAGAGATACATATTTATAATTGTTGAAATTCAATTGATCTATGACAAACTCAAAATATAACTCATTAACAAACGGATCCGCAAACAAAAACAACAAAGTCCAATACACACGCGAATCAAGAAAACCGAACCCGAACGTTCTGACAGACCGAATCGCTTGTCAAACTTAGACCTCCTATCGTGCCTCAACCACCACCTTCACCTCCGGACTAATTTTCAATTTATGCAATTTCAAAACATATTATCTTTTCTCTATCACTTTAGATTTTAAATTATAGTTCAACAATTATATAATAGTAATCAATATGGTATGACTGAGATCTCTATGAAGTATGAAGTAACTATTGAATTCATATAATCTATTTTCTCCATATTATGTGTACATGTGCATATGAGACAAACTTTCATGTTTGAGCAATCATCATATCAAATCTGGATTAGAGTTGTAATTCAGAACAGTAATAATGTTAGGTGGTTGGATAAGTTTTACAGCATGGATCTTTCACATTTTCATTAACATCGTAATTATGTTTCCCATTGAATGATGATTAAATCTAAGGAGCCTAATCACATGCCATTATTAATTGTCCTAATAGGATATACATCATATAATACCATATTGAGGAAAATGAAAAGGAGGATTATAAATGATGTTTAATAAATGGTGTTTTATTATTAGTGATTGAAAACGAGGATGGGATGGGAGCATGTGATATAAAGGACCACATGGATATGAAAAAAGCATTTGGAAAAAAAAAAGATAGGTCGGTTGAGATTCGAGAATAAGAGAAAACTTTGGTGCATAGTTAGAGTCTCACTGGAAGCATAAAGGGAAAAGCTAAACGTGATCAGAAAGAGTGAATCCTAAATCTTAATTTCTCAACGGTTTGTTTATGCTACCACATGTTGTGTCTCTCATGGATAGTTAGTTCATTTTGTTGCGCACGTCCAATAATTAAATAGTAGTAGTAATATAAATTTTGTAACTACAACTCATGTCATAAAAAACCAAAATGGATCCTCTCCTGCGGAACCCATTCAGTCATCTATGCTGCCCCTGATTTATTGGTCTAAATAATTTTGAAATGAAATAATAAAAATTAACATTTTATTTTCAAATAAATAAATATTTTACATAATGTTATACATTCATTACTAACGTGGCTATCTATTTGACGTGGGTGTAGAATACTTCTGCTGTATTTTCTTGAGAGAAAAATACTCCTAAAACTCAATTGGCATAAAATGCATGATTCTCAAAAATGGAAATACAGTGAATTTCAAAAGAGAAATATTTATTTGAATACTTTTTAGTGACTTAATAAAACCGGTCCAATATGGAACCCAGTTCAACAATAAACACTCGTTCATATTGAAGTTCGACATTGGAGTAGGGCATGCCCCTTTCTTAGACATTGATATTCATTCAACGACATTCCACATCTTGCACCATATTTATTGGTCATAGTTCAAACCGACAACCTTATATAAACATCAATATGTTGGAGAAGTAACTTTAAACATAAGAAGAACAGAGGTGAATTGTAGTATTTAAAATTCGTGATTAATTTTATATATTTTTCAATTAAGATCATGTTAATAGTTTCCTGAGAGTAAATCATAGCGGAAATAAACAAATAGTAAATAGTAGAAGAATAAAGAGAGTACGTGTTAAAGAGATTGTGTTGTTGCGGTAAAGCAGCAATCAAAAGTAAGCACGTTTTTAAGCTTGGGTGCTAAAGTTGTTTACATGTACTTAAAGTATATAGGAAAGAGGATAGCTTTTTGGGATTGAATTCATTCGTCCATAGAATAAGCATTCTACCAATCAGTTAAACGCAATCTAAACATTCGTCGATATCATCATGTATCCCTCATATCAGTGTTCATGTCTGAAGCACCAACGAGAGTTCTACCTCGTTGTCTCATCGATGATGTCTCACGCAACTAAACAACATGGAGCATTAAGAATAGATACTCTTGTGAATGTTAAACCTAAAGCTATCCCTAGCGTTTAGAATCTAACAAAGGCAAAGACGTCCTCAATACTAAATTAGGCAAAAATTACACATAACCCCGTGATTAATAAAAATCTATAACAATATGCATTCTCCTAATCTAAGTATGTGAATAAAGCTAATCATCTCTATAATCACATATCACTCGTCAACACAATTTATGTCTAGAACAACGTTGCAGGATTATACCTGTTGTTTAACATATGATGTCTCAATAAATCAAACAACAACCAACATGAAAATCTAATACAAAATGAATATCAACACCCAAATCTATGTCTAGCATCTGGTTATCGATAGATGATAAATATTAGATCAATAGTTTGAAACATATTTCTCAACACAAATCAAACATGTCATGAAAGAAGATTAACATCTATATTGAATCAAAATAAAGTTCACAATACAAACTTAAAATAAATACATACAACTATGTTGAAGTCACCCAAATCCCAACAAGCAAAGGTTTCATACAAGGAGAAGAGAGAATATGAACCAACTCTAACCTTGATATCTCAACATTCAACGAGAATCCAACTTCCAATCTTCAAGATTTAACCTCCCTTGTTGACTTCTAAGCATCTCAACACCGACATTATGGTTTTCTCTCTAAAATTAGAGCTCCCACGAAAATTTGGTGAAACCATACTCTAAAAAATGGGTCACCCCTAAATTCTGATGTAGAATGCTATTTATACAATTTGAAAATCGCAGACCGTGCTAAGCCATACCAGGGCGCGCTTAGTGCGGTTCCACTTATAAATACACTAAACCGCATTAAATCGCGCTTAATGCACTTCCAGCTGCCAAATGCTCTTTGATAAGTGCCAAAATGTCTTTATTTTCACTATTGATTTGTGGCACTTATCGATTCTTTTGTATTGTATTCTTTGAATAAATCCCCCGCTTTTGTATAATTATGTATGAATAGGATTTAGTTGAGTTTTAGTGCATTTGTGTACCGTTTGATAGTTTTTCATTCATTTTGTAGGTATTCATTCATAATTGGAGCATCGAGTAATAAGATCCAAAGGCTAAGCTTCAAGAATGCAATTTTTAGCAATTCATCAACGAATAAGGCTCAAAATAAGGATGATAAAAATCATCAATTTGGTTGCCATTTAGTCATTTTTAGATAGAGCATTGAATAAACTTTCCAACGCTTGGAACCGGGCGCAAATCGGAGTTACGATTCTCAAGTTATGATCGAAAGAATTTTTCAAGTTGCAGCAGAGTTCGCTTAGCAAGCTCTGCTATCGCTAAGCGAGATCAACTGGGCAGAATTAAGTTAAAAGGGCCAAAACCCATTTTTAGGTTATGTTTTGAGGTATTTGTTCCCAACTCATCAAACTTCATTTTTGGTAGTTTTGAGGCTTATAAACAACATTGGAGCTTGTATATGGATGATTAGGAGTCGATTTCTCATCAATCTGCGATGATAAACCGTGAGATGTTTGGTTTTCTTCTTTTCTTTTCTTTGTATTTCTCTTTTGTTGATTTTGCATGTAAATTACTCTAAACACATGGATGTTTGTTACTCTTTCTACTAGTTGTATAAAGTTTGCTTTACAAATCTTAATCGGTGTTTTTCTGATCTTTTTGCTTAATCGCTTCGGATTTGTGTTGTTATAGAAATATGCTTCGTGAATCTTGATTAGGAGAATACCTGTTAGTTTTAGATTCTAGACATAGGGTTTGGGCTAACATCTACATAATATCGGAGTTTAATGTCTCTGTGTTGTTCGATCGGTTGGGAAATCGCCGAAAGAGCAATATAGTTGAACTCTCGTCGGTGTTTCATAAATGGACAATGATGTGAGGGATATGTGGTGATTTTGACGAGTATTGTAGATTGAGTACGGCGGAGTGATAAATCTTAGGTTGTGAGGAGTAGTTTAGATTCAAACTAGATAAGTTATTATCTATCAAGAATGTATTTATTTTCTGTTTATAGTTTTAATTTCCGCACTTTACCGTAAAACCCATTTAACCTAAGCTCAAGAGCTAAGAATCTGTCGAACGACAATTCAGTAGCACTAATCTCTGTGGACACGATAATTTCCCGGATAAATATTTTCAAAACTTTTGTTACTTGCCGCTTTACTAATTCAACAACAACGCATTGAATAATGATAATATGCAAAAAGGCAACTATGAGGGATATACCACTATATTGGATGAAGATAAATTGGAAAAATATAACCTTGAGGGAGAGTTCATTTCATTGGATGAAGACATTAATGACGAAGAGACCATTGATGTAGTAGAAGAGGGACTAGAGTGTAACCCTGATGTAGAAAAGATAGCAAATTGTAACCCTGATATAGATGTGAGACTATACTATAACAAAAGAATAGATGATGCTAGTGAAGACATTGATTTGTGTTAGTTCCATGATTTTAAGTTGGCAACAATTTTGCTAAAACATGGTTCTTGTCAGATGTTGAGCAAGATGTCGTGACATCTTGATTATGCTGAAACAACAAAATTTGTGCTTACATTGAAGACAGGTGTTCTAACATATGTCATGACATTCTGAACTAGAACATTAGTACAGGCTATTTTAAATATTGACATATTTGATTTGATTTTGTGATACTTCTTTCAGATATATCTCAATAATATTTGCAGGTCAAGAAGATTCAATATGGAACTAGAGAATCAAATCAAGTCAACATTAAAGTTTTTAAAATTGGTTGATTGGACAATTTAGGAAACTTGAAGATTTCTTCCAAGATTAGAAGAGATTTTTCTACAAACTTGTTGAATTCTCAGCGTGCGCATCAAGTAATATTTGGGTAGAAGTTTCGAAGCCCATGTACTACTAAAGACTATTTAAAGAGAATCATAACCTAATGAAAGAAAAATTACACAATTGTAAAATTAGGGGAAGTCTTAGGTCTGCAGCTTTGAGAGTCTCTCGTGTGTGCAAGTCACCCTTGTATTTTTTGATACTTGTGGTAGACGTTATGTCCTAACTCAGAAGCCTTTAGATAATAAGTTGAGTGTTGTCCTCACTCTTTAAGCTTTTAATAATAGAGTTGAGTGTTGTTCTTGATCAAAGCTTTTAAGCAAGATCAAGTTATATTCTTAGTTGAAGCTGTGAAGCAAAACTAAGTATATTTTACTAGAAGTGTAGTCTTCCTTTGTCAATAGTTTATGACAAATTTTGTCACTAGGATTGTGACTTGTTTTGATCCTTGTTGCTGTGATTGTAACAAGTTATTTATGTAGTTGATGGGTTGTAGTTGTCTTCTACCAGTGCGGTGATTGGAAATGGGATGTTGATTTCCTAGGTCTAGATCTCGACCTCTAGATAGAAGTAGCGGTGGGTAGTGATTAGGCGAGAAGTTGTAAACTGAGACTGTTTAAGCTTTGAACTAATACTGCTAACAGTGAATTTCCTTCCTAGCTTGGTAGCCCCCAGATTAGGTGTTGTTGCACTGAATTGGGTTAACAATTACTTGTGTTATTTATTATTCTGCATTAGTTTTGTGCACACTCTTCAGTTTGGTAAACATCTGTTTTGTCAACAAAAGATGTTAAGACATCTGTCTTGACATTGTTAGTTGAGTTGAGATATCATTCTCAACCCGTGATTTGTGATGGTTGTCCTTATGTGATTTATCTGTGTGCAAAAGTATAAGGTGAATGATATTGTTCTGAATCAGGATCAGATGTTATAACATCTATCTTGATGTCATGTTCTGATTTTGGAACATCACTATCAACATGTATCTACCAATGTACCAAAGAAATTTTAATTTGGATGTAAGTTTTGAAAATTCAATGGATGATATTTGTCTTACTGATAATTTTGTCAATGAAACATCTATGTAACAAGATTTACTGATATTTGAATGAATTTCTATTTTAGTATCTTATCAACAATGTTTTATATTTGGTAAAAAATTATAACAAAGTTTGCATTCATTACAAAACAAACTATAACATGTTTCGTATATAAACACAAATTTGCATATATCGCAGGTTTTGCAAACAAATACATATAACAAATATAGTTTAACTTTTAATTATATTTCATTAACTTCAAATTAATCCAGCACAACTTTAACTTCTAATTAACGGTGTTTCATTTAGTTCAAATATATAATTCGCTAATTATACAATGCATATTTAGCAAAATAGTTTCATTAATCCAACACAGCTTTGATAAAATAATTTAGCAAAATACATTTCATTAACTTCAAATAATTTTTTTACACCAAATTTGCTAACAATAAACAAATTTAAAATACAATGTTAATATAACCTCAAAGGGTTGGCTCAGTTGGCAAATGAGCTTTCTCTAAAAAGGGACGGAACCAACTAGTACCAAGGTTCACTACAATGTTAATATCATTAAATTCATCCATAAACTAAAAATTCCAAATACCCTAGACAACTTAAACCAATCTCGTGTAAACAACTTTATTCTTCTATCTAAAAAATTTCTTCTTCTGCATTTTGATTTTCAGGTTCTTTCATTAACTATTTGAAGAAATTACAACACTTATCAATGTGTTTTATCTAATTTTTACACTCCCAAAACTTTTTTACAAAGTTCAAATTGTTCATGTCTGTCACAATATTAAGAACACATTCCGATTGTCCCCGAAACTTTTTAATTGTTTGACATTGAACCATTGTTGAAAAATCTTTGACATTTTTCAAAATTAAAGATGAAGAAAATTTTGGTATGTGTTAATGTTCTTGATACAAATTGGAAAACTTGAGAAGAAGATGAATAAGTATGGATAAGATTGAAAATGAAAGAACTCAAGAAATCAGGGCCGGCCCAAGACATCTTGAGGCCTGAGGCGAAATTTTAAATTAATTTTTTAAAAATAATAAAAATAATTTTATTTTAAATTAATATATTTTAATTTTAGGTTTTTTAGGATGTAAAATCATTAAATTATATATATTTTTTTCAATTGATAATACAATCAACACATCTAAACACGTTCCTTTCCATTTTAAAAAAAATCGTTATTGCAAAAATGTTAGCAAAAAGAGTTACGACAAAGGGTCCAAAAATGTTTACTATTAAGTTGATGACTAAAAAGGATCTAAAAAAAATAATGATTATAGTTAAATAATAACAATAATATGGCCTATTAATTTTATGCAGTTAAACCATTGTAAACTTATACAGGATTTTGAAAAAATTTAAAACGACTTTAATTTTTAAATTTATCAATAATAAAATATACACCTTAAATAATTGTTATTAATATAAATTTTTAATATATGTTATTATTTATTTAATTAAAAATTGATTTAAATTTTTATTTAAAAAAATCAATTAATTAATACTATATAAATATTAAGAAAGTGAGGCCCTAGGCGGTAGCCTTGGTGGCCTATCCCTAGGGCCGGCCCTGCAAGAAATGCATAACACTGCAAACTTCAAAAACGCTTTAAAATGAATAAGAATACAAGTTTAAATGAGGTTTGCTGACTCATCTTATCCAATTCTTTTAACAGAATTGTCACATAAGCACTAGTGTTTTTGGGCAAAATTTAAGAGAAATGACCAAATTGACTAACAAAATAGTTTTTGAAAAATGAAGTAAAGTAAAAATTTAAATTAAATTAAGTAACTCCAAGACCAATTAAACTAAAAATTAATAAAAATTGGATTAGTTATAAGAAGTTGAATCATACTATATAATATAAAAACGAAAGTTTAATTTTGGATGTTGATGTAATGATTTTTTTTAGTGAATAATATGTAAATATTGTCTGTAAATATCTTTTTGGGTTAAATATGTTTAAAGTCTTTTTAAATTAAGAAATTTTTACTATGGTCCACTTAATTTTTTCTGTCTTTATTTTTGGTTCCTCATGTTATAACTGTCACTAATCCAGTCATTTAATAATAAACTTTTGTTAAAACTGTCGCTAATACTGTTATTAAAATTGTAAAATTTATCATCGGAGGAATCAAAATGTGATTTAATAAGTTTATGAAAACCATTTTATAACAAAACTTTTTAGAGAGACAAAATGCAAAACTAAATAACTTTGACTAATTTGACTAATTCTAATGTGTCTCTATAATTCAAATAGAAACTTGATGTTAATAAAGAGGCTTGTCTAATTTTGGCGAGTCTATATTAAAAAAAAAAAGGCAAATATTCATATATGATGAGTCCTATTAAATCTGGATTAGAGTTATGATTCACAAGAGTAATCATGTTATTAAGTGATTAGATGCGTTTTACAGCA
Source organism: Vicia villosa (assembly GCF_029867415.1). NCBI lineage: Eukaryota > Viridiplantae > Streptophyta > Magnoliopsida > Fabales > Fabaceae > Vicia > Vicia villosa. Next base: position 191,395,188 of record NC_081183.1, on the reverse strand, counting down.
TGGATATTTCACATTTCACTAACGTTTGTAAGTATGTTTCCATGAATCTAATTCTCAAACATGAAACAAGCTTTTATAACTAAGGAGCCTAATCACATGCCATTACTTATTGTCCTAAAAGTTTGCATTTCCTATCTTTATGTAATTATCTAGCTAGCATCACATGCTAATGATGAAACCCTCCACTAGTGCACATGTCATGTCTCCACTCCAACTCCATGCTTAAAGATACAGGGTCCAGAGAGATACATAATTTGTATACATTGCAAATTTTATCCAAAATAGGATATATAGCATGAACACCATATTGAGGAAAATCACCTTTTTGATTAGTCATAATTGAACTTGATTAATTACTTGAGCTGAATCTCTTGATTAGATTTAATGTTAATTGATGAGGATTATAAATGATGTTTAATAAATGGTGTTTTATTGTTAATGATTGAAAAGGAGATGGGATAGGTGCATGTGATATAAAGGACCACATGGGGAAAAAGGTATTTGGGAAAGAAAAGTTGGGTTAAGAGAGGTGGGTTGAGAGAGAATAAGAGGAAACTTTGGAGCATAGAGTATCACCAGAAGCATAAAGAGAAAAGCTAAACGTGATCAGAAAGAGAGAATCCTATATTTTAATTCCCCAACGGTTTGATTGTGTTACTACATATGTTGTATCTCTTATGGAGAGTTAATTCATCTTGTATTATTACCTAATGGGTAGTTGCGCACGTCCAATAAATTTGTAACCACATCTCATGTTATACAAAATAGTTTAGATAATTAATATGTTCTAACATGTAGCTATTTTGGACTGCTCGGCCAGACGAAAGGTCCAGAGGCAATGCAAAAAAGTGCATGCAAGAAACAAGTGTTTCTCTACTTTGACATAGAGTTGACAATTCCACCTTTGAAACTTTATCAACTGTCCAGATCAATTTGACGGCTGACCATAATCTGTTTTCGGTTTAAATCGTTTTCATTATATAAAAGAGAAAGTGTGTCATTCTCAGATATAAAAAAATCTTTTTCAACCCTCACATCACTTTTCATTCTCCACTACATCAGAATCCCAAGACCATTGTAGCAAAGCACTATTTCATCTTTCACCGAACAACTCTGATTCGATAACAAAATAATAATGTCGTATATGAGAATCAAAATCTGATTCCCACTTATTTATACGTTTAAATTGCCTTCGATCCAAATCTATATCTCCTTTCCTAGAAGGTTTAGATCTCCGTTTCTTTGTCTGCTTCCTTGAAGTTTCAGCCTCCAACAGATACATCCTTAGATTCATCAATAATGGTGGCATCCAATGCCACTCGATCCTCCATTCAATGGGAAGCCGCCGCTGAAGCTGATGAAGTCGTTAAAGCATCGCCTTTCTACTATCTTTAAGCATGGGGTGATTCAGTCCTAGTAGCATCTCATTCTAATCCTTCGCAACAAGATCCTGCTCCATTGAGAACCGGTCAAGGAGAATTCCAAACGCTTCCATTCTTTGGGTCTACGTAACAGTTCTACCCAAGCGAACCATCACTTTGAACTCCACTACTACCTATGGTACCTGGACAGGAAACGCTCCTTTCCCTTCAGTTGTTACATGGCAACCTTGAAATAGTTGGATGAGAGTATGCACACAAAGAGGTCTAGAATAGGGGAGAGATTGAATAGAACTATCCTCTAAAAGACAACTTCAAAAATATTTTATGTCCCATAAACAAACTCGGATATTTTAAGAAACACTGAAGCAAAACACAATAATAAGAGAGCTTGGAAGCAACTCTATAAATTAAACCATGTGAAATATTACATGATATCACTAAGGACTTTATTGCTTCTAATGCAAGTCAATTACAAGACAACCAAAACCGCTAGATTTAGAAACTCTTTACATGGATGTTCTTTTAAGACATAATTGACTTTATGATAATCCAATAAGATTGATGCATCCCAGACCTAAGCTTACACATCAAATCTCTATAAGCATGGTCTAGTCTAAATGACATACAAATGATGCAATAATGCACTAATGTAATAGCGATATTAAAGAATGCTAGAAAATTAATGGAGGTAAGGGAAGAAGGAGAAGATACACAAAGATATATAGTGGTTCAACATTCGTCCTCACTTTGTCTACTTAACTCTTCAATTGTGTTAAAGAAACATTGGGAAAATCACGATCTTCTACTATTTTGGTAAGTTTGATAAAGCATTTTGATTACAACGAACTATCACACGATGAATCTCTCTATTGATGCAGACATTCAAACTGCTAACAAAAACAAGATCCCTAAATATCTTGATCCAATAACCTTGATATCCACAATAAACTGCTCCAAATATTCATGTGTGGCAATCCATCCGATCCCACCAATTTCTTGTCTGAGTGATTTTCATTAGCTAAGCGTTAATTTGAAAACTCCCAACTTTGTCTACGACCAGCCTTTCCACAATCTCACCAAACAATGGTTTGTTTAAGTTGGTTTTCAAGAAAAAACAATGGTTTGTTTAAGTTGGTTTGTTTAAGTTGGTTTTCAAGAATAACTTAATTTTCATATTATAGACTTCTTCATCAATTTGAAAGCTTTTATTACTTTAGTGATGTGTATGGAAAATACGCAATCTACATATTATATAATAAACTCTGGGCATTTTTCACAACGGTTATATATTGTAACCGTTATCAAAGGTCATTTATGATTTACATAATTTGTGCTGATGGGTTTCGAACCCAGTACCTACGTGTAAGTACCACAACAGTATATAAGTATAACCGTTGTGATAAGTGGCATGCATGCTGCCTTTCAATAATGGTTTCCAGACTGTGATAGAAATAACGAACTTACAACCACACCATACTAATAGGGATGGAAATAGGCTAGGCTAGGCTTTATAAGGCCTGAGTCTGGCCTACGATAAACTTAAAAGGCCCGTGGCCTATAATAGACTCTCTTTTTTGGTCTGGCCTGGCCTTTTTAAGAGTCTGGCCTGGCCTGAAGCATATTTAAAAGCCTATTTTTCATTATGGTTTTCAATTAATCCATATTATTTAAGAAACCTTATAAGTCGTCTTATATATACACATATAGGCCGTCCTATTTAGCATTTGTTCTAATATATGTTCATATATAGGTTTGTCGTTTAGCCTTTTTCTAATAAACATGCAAATATAAGTCGATCTATTTAGCCTATTTTTAATATACATGAAAATATAGGCCGGCCTATAAGGGTTGATAGACTTTTTTTAATAGCCTAAGTTTGACCTATTTTATTAAATAGGCTTTTAAAAAAGCCTAAGCCTGACCTTTTTGTTAAATAAGTCTGGCCTGCCCTGGTCTTATATATATAGGCTAGGCCATAGGCCCCTGGTGGCCGGCCTGACCTATTCTCACCCCTACTTACTAACAACGGTATATCCGCGTGATGGTACCATTTTCCAACCATTGTGAAAGAGATTTTTCATGATAGTGTTTAAAGAGAATTTGAAACATAATAGTATTTTATCTTATTCATGAAACTATTGAACCTAGTTAAGTCGTCCTAATACCAGAATATGTCGAAAGAGGAGGATGAATGGTAATGGTAACTTCTTGGTTAAGATAATCAGTATTAATACCATTATAATTAAACTAAGAGATGATAGATACATCACAACATTTGTGAAGAGTATGACATTTGCTTTCTCTTTCTCTTTAATTTTTCAAATTTAAAAGTTACATTCATTAACTTTCTTGTCAATTAAATTCCACTTATATTAATGAAGATTGAGAATAAATAGACGAGTATGTCAATAAAAGATCAAGTGTAAAAAGTGAAGTGGTTTCGTTTTCTAGTTTGGTAAGATTTAGAAGGGTGTTGGATGAAAGAAAGTTTCAATCACATACCTAGAATAAACACTGTTAAAACTTTGTTGATGTAACTAGTTAATGTCCACTTAAACTCAACTTCAAAGTGCTTAACAATGATGTGATATCGTCTCAAGAAACTTTTAACACAAGGGCCACTTTATGTTTGTGGTTGCTTCGTTTGCATCCGAGGTAACGTTCGAATGACAAAAAGAAACTTGAAATTTGAATATTATATATATGCACCCACCCTTGTACAGTTATTAAGTCTTCCTTCTAACTAAAGATGCCAACAAATATAAAATATATATATAAGAAAGCCAAATAGAGGACATGTCATTTTCTATTTTGGATTTAATTTAATAATAATAAATGTATAAAAAGGTTGTTTTATGATTTAGAAACTATACTATGTACTTCTAGATCTCTCTTTAGATACAATATTATGAAGTTGATCCTAATTTTGGATTTGTATTATTTAAGATAATGATGATGATGATGGCATATGACATTTTTAATTAGGTACTAATTTGAAAATATTTTCGTTTTGCTATTTTTCCTATGCAAAAATGATGATGATGATGGCATATGACATTTTTAATTAGGTACTAATTTGAAAATATTTTCGTTTTGCTATTTTTCATATGCAAAAATTAGTATAGAGTTCTTTCTATTTCGATATATTGTAAAATTTCTTTTTTATTTAATGATATATTAGTTGATTCATACAAATGAGATAACTATTTAATTTGATAAGGAGTTGTGAATGATAGTAGAAGCTATTGTGGTTTGTGAAATTCTTTTTTTAAGACTTTCAATGAATAGCGGACTCTTTATTTGTTAGGGTTGATGGATTGAGTTTGTACTTAAAAGTAAAGTCTATCTCGTACGCTTTTGTGGTTTCTCAAATTTAATGTTGTGTGTTGTAAAATCTTATATTGAAAGACAATGGGGTATGTGGTATGGACTCTGATTTTGGACATGGTTACGGATGGTCTTAGTAATATAATTTTGAATTTTGATCTTAGCGATTTTATTAGCAAAGATATCGGCATAAAGTTTGACATGACCATAATATAAGAAGTAGTTTTTAAGCGTGTGTAAGCTGCATAAATTCGAGATTCTCTTTTTGATATTGCTATTGATGGACTACGCCAACAAATCTCACAAATGGAGTATTATATTATCCTTAGATATTTGCTGATGATTCCATTATTTTTTAGGAGACAACTTCTCTATCCATCACAAAAAGTTGGTAATGTACCTTCAACCAATTACAACATACTACCATTTAATTTTAACATATTTAATTATTTATTAAATAATATAATCATTTATTATTTTCAAAGCATTTTACACTAGAGATAACCTTACCCAACTTTTAAAGTTGGATATATAATCCAACTTGTAAGGATGAGTTAGGTCAAACTCTAATATATATATAGACATACATTACGCTAAACATAGCAAATTTCATCAACAAAAAATAGTTGAATTCTTATATATCCAACTTTAAAAGTTGGTAATGTACCTTCAACCAATTACAACATACTACCATTTAATTTTAACATATTTAATTATTTATTAAATAATATAATCATTTATTATTTTCAAAGCATTTTACATTAGAGGTAACCTTACCCAACTTTTAAAGTTGGATATATAGGAATTCAACTATTTTTTATTAATGAAATTTGCTATGTTTAGCGTAATGTATGTCTATATATATTAGAGTTTGACCTAACTCATGCTTGCAAAACCGGTTGGTAAGGTGAGGAGTGTCCCTCTATATATACTCTTTCAATGCCCCTCTATATATACTCTTTCAATGTTCTATCTCCAACCACTTTAGGATCTTCTTAATACACCACATCACGTTCAACATTCTTTTTGGGCTTGGTTCGTGGATATTAATGATAGGCGGCTCATGGTCCGATCAATAGGCTCTGATACCATATTAGAGTTTGACCTAACTCATCCTTACAAAATCGGTTGGTAAGATGAGGAGTGTCCCTCTATATATACTCTTTTAATGCTCCATCTCCAACCAATGTGGGACTTTACTATCTTCCTAATAATATATACCTCTAGAAAGCACACAATTTATTGTAAATAACTTCTAGGATTCAAATACCACCATATTTTAGATGTCATTTTTTATATCAATAATGACTCAACTTTTTGATTGACCACAAGGAAAATCGATATTTTAAGAATACAGATCTTCTCCTGTCCCATATGTGCTGCCATCCCTCATGTTGCTAATACAATGGATGAAAAGCTATGAAAACTAAATAAATAAAACAAATATGTTTTGAAGAGAGAGAAAGAAGAGACAACCAGTTCAAAAGACCGCTTTAATATGTGTAGTCTTAAGGGGGATTTACTCGCTTATAAAATTAAAGAAAGAAGAAACCTATATGTATAGTCTTAAGGGGGATTTCCTCACTTATAAAATTGAAGAAAGAAGAAACCTATATGTATAGTCTTAAGGGGGATTTCCTCGCTTATAAAATTGAAGAAAGAATTTTTAATATGGGACAACCAGTTCAAAAAACCGCTTTAATCAAATAGGTCAAACATAAATCAACATGCCTTGTATATTATCTCTATGTTTGCGGTTTCAACTTGATAATCTTTTCATAGTTTTTTATTACCTTTATCATTAGTATAAGATATACAATTTTTTTTTTCCAGAACTCTCTCTTGAAAAGAAACGGTAGTTTCATTGAAAAAATGTTGAGAATTTTCCCCACGTTTTGCCTTTCATAATTTTAACTATCAAATTGATTCTTGTATAACTTTTAACCTTGCAAAATAAATAGATTATTAGAGGATCTTAAAAATCTCCGCAAATACTTATTTGCAATTGTTTTAAGAAAATCTACGCAGCACAGTTTTGTAGAGGTTGAAAATTCCAGCTAATTAATTTAAAATCTCTCACAAGTTAGATTTTTTTTCCTTTCTGCACTCTCGTTCCTAGAGGAAAGGTGCCCTAGTAATCTAGAAGAGTTCATGCCGAGAGATTATGGCAATGCCGAGAGATTATGGCATTGACCAAGTATTGTTCCCATCAGAAATCGAACTCGGTATTTTCCGAACTTCGTCCTATGCAGGAGCTCGTTTACCACTTGAGCTCATAATTATATATAAAAATTATATATGGAACAATTATATATAAAAATTTAAATAAACTTATATAATAATATTTATATATAAATTTAATGAGATATATAAAATAACATCATTACGATTTTGAATTCAATTATATTAATCTAAAATAATAATAAAAAATAATTTTATTGTCTGTTTTACGGTAAAACTCCAATATTATTACGAATCTTCGTCGTCGTAATAATCTCTTAATGTTTCACAAATTTAAAAATTAGCAACACTATCTCTAAATTCATTACAAGGCATGTGATTTTAATGTCGTTAAAAAAATTAAATATTACATTTTTTAATTGATACGAATATAATTATACAACGCAAAATATATATATATATATATATATATATATATATATATATATATATATATGAGGAGGGATATTCTTACTCCAGGAGTAAGTTATCAAGACTTACTCCTCATCATGACCCTTGATTCTTTTTAATCTAATGGTTAAAATTAATAAGTAATTAAATGTGGAGAGAGAAAAATGATACTCATTAATTTTAACCATTAGATTGAGAAGAATCAATGGTGATGATGAGGAGTAAGTCTTGATAACTTACTCCTGGAGTAAGAATATCCCTCCTCTATATATATATATATATATATATATATATATATATATATATATATATATATATATATATATATATATATATATATATATATATATATATATATATATATATATATATATATATATATATATATATATATATATATATATATATATATATATATATATACGGGCAGAGCCGTCTTTAAAGGCGTGCAAGGCGGGCTATCGCACAGGGCCTTAAATTTTTTATGGTTAAATTGTAATTAAATAGGGCCTCATAAATCGTTGTCACTATTTAAACGGGGTTAAATAGGGCCTCTAATTATTTTGTCAGGGTTGAATCATGACTAACTTACACGGGGCCTCCAAAAAATTGAGACGGCCCTGTATACGGGTAAAATTGTATTTTTATTAAAATAATAAGGATATAAATGAAATAAAAAGTCACAAGCTAAAAGCTCAAAAGCTACTTTAAATAGCTTTTGAGAAAAAAATTAAAAGTTAAAAGCTAAATGACTACCAAACAGAGTTTTTGTTTTCTTATTAATATGATTTGAAAAGATAAAAGTTAAAAGCTAAAAACTCTTTTTCTGGTGTTACCAAACAGAATCTAAGACTAAAAGACTTACATCAAATCTCAATCGTTAAAAATATTAATCTTTGTAATTAGATATTTTTTATAAGGTTGAATTATAAAAAATAAGTCTTATTTGTATGGGAGTCACATTATAAACCCCCTCTATGTTGGTTAAAATAAAATCTTTTATTTGTCAATTCTTTTGAAAATCTTTTATATAAGTAATAGTAACACAGGAAAAATTCAATTTTACAAAAAAATTAAATAATAATTAATAATCTATTTATGTTAAACTATAATTTTAATATACTATTAAATTATATAAAAAATATTTATGTTTTAATATTTATATAAGGTAACGATTAAAAATGATCGAAATTCAAAATATATTTAACTTTATGAAATTAAAAATAACCACTATTTTTATTTAGTATTAATATATGTACTTAAATTACTCTCAAATTAATAGAAATATACTTATTTTTCTTCAGTAAGAAAACAATATTTTTTTAAATAAAAGAACTAAAAAAAATATCGGCGGGGTAGCCAAGACTCATGTCAGGGATTCGAATGTGTCGTTACATTTGGGAGTTCATTTGGACTCTCTCTATTTCTTAAGCAGCCAGTAGAAAGGCATAGTGTGTTGAGCGGATCTAGAGATGAACCTCTTCAAAGCAGTTAGCATGCCATATAATCTTTGGATATCCTTCTTTGAAGCTGGTGCCTTCATCTGGATAATCGCTTTACATTTATCAGAATTGACCTCAATTCCTCGTTCTATCAAATATAAACCCAAAACTTATCGGCCTTCATGGAGAATTTAAAGTGCATTTTTCAGGGTTAAGCCTCATGTTGTATTGTCGAAATCTTTTAAACACCCGGTGGAGATGCTAAATGTGAAGCTTGTCTACATCGGACTTCACTATCATGTCGTCCATGTATACTTCTAGCGTCTCCCATTTTTCTTCGCGAAAGATTTTGTTCATCATTCTCTAGTAGGTTGCTACGCCGTTTTTAACATGAATGGCCTAACATTGTACTGGTAATTGGCTTACTCTATTATGAACGCAGTTTTTACCCGATCGAGTCCAGACATTGGTATCTAGTTGTATCCAGAGTATGCATCTATGAAGGATAATAATTGGTAGTCGGATGAATTATCAACAAGTTGGTCGATATTTAGAAGCATATACGAATCTTTCGGACACGTCTAATTGAGGTATGTGTAGTCGATGCATATCTTTCATTTGCTTAAGGCCTTCTTAACTAGAACCACGTTGGATAGCCTTTCAATATATTATGCTTCCGAGATGAATTTGGCATGCAGTAGGCCGTTCATCGTGGCTTCGAATTTCGGCTAGGATACATACCAGGCATCGATGTCCAAGTTCAAATGATAACAAGTGACTTGGGGGGTCAATGTTGGGCATTTCGTGAGGAGAGATGGCGAAGAGCTTGACGTTTCTTGAAGGAACTCAGTTAAAATTACCTTATATACCTCAGGGGAGAGCCTGGATGCAATCCTAACCGTCCTGGCCGGATTCTCTCTAAGCTGCACGGGGTATGTTTGACTTTGTTTTCACGCACATCCATGTTGAATTCATCAGTACTTCTTGATGTTAATGCCAAGATATTTTCGCTGATTCTTCTTGCTTCTCATAAATCTGCACTGACAATATTCGACATTCCTTCTTCGTCATGGTAGGTTATCATCATGTGAATTGTAAAAGTGACTGCATCTAACTTTGCTGACAAGGATCTTCCTAGAATATCTTTGAAGGAGCTTCTGCACTATATCACAAGGAACATGAGAGTCACTATTCTCTGATGCATACCTTTTCCAATCGATATTGTCAGATATATCATTCCACAAGGACAAGTAACTTAATCGTTGACGTCTAACAAATCTTCTATGCCAAACAGACTCATATTTGTTTGCCTAAGACCTAGCGGTTCCAACGCCTCTTCATAAAGGACGTTGCAAGATCTTTCGTCATCTACCATGAGTCATGTTAAGGCTTGATTGGCGAAAACGACCGTGGTGACTAAACATAGTTTAGAGTTTGCGATTCTGTCGATCTTTTCTCAATCTAGGAATCCAAATTTTGACAAAATAAGTCGGTGAGTTCCTGGATCAGTGTCTAGCAAGAAACAATTGGTAGACGTTGAAGCATTGGGCGTGGTTGTGCTTCGAAATGCGTTGATCGTTGATGATAGGTGAAGGATTGGATCAAAAATAGAATCACGTTTCTCGATCATCTTCACAGAAGTTACTACTTACGCTCTATTTGTTTCCGGTAGAGGTCTTTCTTCAGGTCAAGAACGAGTTGTTCTTGATGAAAACGCAGGAATTATAAATCGTTTCCCACAAACATTGTCATTGTTCCATTCTGGAATCTATTAATAGAGAGAAATGCGGAAGCTGCGATGGAGTAGAGCTTCCAATGCGACAGAGAGAGGGTGTACATGCAAGGTTAGCACTCTGACGCTCAAGTCAATATGTGAAAGAGTAAAGAGTATTCAAATTTGTTACGTGATTCGACCCCACTCCCTATTTGTAGGGTGGAGAAATAACAGTCTCGCTATATTTCAGGTGTGAAATGTGGAGGAGCGTTGGTTGCGCATGGGGTGTAGTAGTAAGGTATATGATAGTTTGATGATAAGGAGAAGATTCTAAAGGTGGTAGATCCAAACCGATTTCTATAAAGTTAACCTAGTGACATAACTATTTTTTATACAACCCGAATCTAAATCATTTTGTTGAAATAGATTCTCCTATTATTTTCATTATGTAACTACTATTATAATTTTTAAATATATTTATTTCAATTGCAATTCTTATATAAAGGTTAGATTATGATCACAAAAAAGTACATAACCGTTAGATACATATCCGATGAAAAGATATGGCCTACACTACACCAATCGCAATCAATTTTGTGTAGGCACATGGACATGGTTACACAGTCCATATATTCCATCAAAAGTGCACCCACAAGTCACCACCACCATGGCCCCCTTTACAACCAATTTCAACAGTTTTTTCAAACGCTCTTAATTCCACCAGCTTCCTACTTTCTATCTGTATAGAATCTGAATGTAGAAAACAAGTTAACATCCAAGTATGAGCATGTGGATGTTATTCTTAGGGGTACATAGTTGGATGTCAGAGGACCTAATTTTTTGCTACTTGTGAACTCATGAATTGACTTAATTTAGAAGGGAGAGTTGAGCAACGTGGATTCATTCAGCAAAGTCTATATATGCATATGCCACACCAATCATGAAATACAAAACTAAAAGTAAAAAATATATATATTTACAAAGATCAAAACTTATACTAAGTAGATAAAAATATAAAATATATAATTTGTGAAGATCCATTATACATTTAAATTTAATTTTTGTCACAAACACTAAAGATATATTTATTAGCAATGTAATTTAATTTAACTATAGTGGCAGATATGATTTTAAATAACGATTGTGGTCGTCGATGTGGTTGTGGGTGTTGTGATTGTGATATTGTGGTTGCGAGAATTAGATTGAACTTTAGTGGGTTAAAGAATAACTTTCTGTTTCGACAGAGAATGTGTCAAAGACCTACATACTATAATCGAAGTGTGTTCTAATATGTGGAGGTCGAAATGCTAGGGTTGTTAGTATTTCGAATTAGACTTGTTTGTTATGTCCAATTATTTAAGTTAACTTGTACCCTAAGTTGACTTGTAATGGGTATTTGTGAAAAAACCCATTAGTTTAGTATGTTAGATTTATTATAAATAACATACTAGTCTCTTTTCATTGCATACTGCAAAGCTTAATTTAGGGTGAGGGGTTTTTTGTTATTCTTGTAACTTGTAATCTTGATTTAAAGAGAAAGTAAAGAATAACAATTATAATTAATCCTCGTTGTTCTCTTGCCTTCCTATTGTGTTCCCTATTATACTCTGTTTTTGGAATCGTTTTCACAACAGTGGTCGTTGCGGCTTAAGATTTTATTGAGTGATAATTGAAATACAATGTCAAAAACATTTAATGTTAAGATTTTTCATTAAGTTATTTGAATCCCAAATTTTGAGATTTGATAAAAATATTTTAAAAAAATATGGATGAAATTGTCTGATGTGATTTCTAATATGGTTGGACTTGTGATCTCAAATTATACCGCAATTACGGCCCGATGTGGTTGCAGGGACTATTGCATCCGCAGTTTTGCAACCGCAATTGCGGTTGCTAGTGCAATTTAAAATTATGGCGACAACTTGATTGTGTTGCAAGTAAGTGACTTGTAAGACAAGCAAATTATCATGACTTTACAGTTTGAATAGTTTGTTGAATTTTTTACTATTCTAATAAAAAATCTTCTTATCCTAATTTTCTTCTAATTCGCTCAAAATTAATCTATCCCTAGTTATGCTTATTGGCTTGTGTGTTAAGCTATCCCAACAAATATGGTATCAAGAGTCAGTTTCGATCTAAGTTTCTATCAATGAAAAATGAATGCATAACCTCCAATCAATTATATTCTTTGCAAATCTACAAGTGTTCAAAGTTGAACACTATGATAGATGGTGCATATAAATAAATGCCATATTGAGATTTCAAGTTGTACTTGAAATCATGAATGATGGGTTCTAATCATTGGAAGTCAATGCAATAGAAGTGAAAAAGACTGGTATCAAAAATTGAGCAAGAAAGATGGGAAAGCTTTATTATTGATCCATCAATGTGTGGTTTCAAATGTATTTGAGAAGATAATTGAGGACTATACCTTATATGCAAGCCCTCAAAACTTCTCGTTACACTTCCTACATTCTCATTAAGATCCCTTATGAGAAAAATAGTTTCTTTTAAGTGTTTGTCTAATTCTACCGCCTTTGTATCCACTACTTTTTTTTAGACACATAAAATTGATCGTTATCTTAATTATAATTCTATTTTTTTCATATATTGTTGTGTTAATGTGCCTCTATTTTTACCCGCATTCACTTTCAAAAATGTGAAAACTCATACTTATTTCATTACTTTAAATAAATAGCACATCAGTTCTTGCTTATTTGACTGTACTATTTTTGAAAAACGACATGATATTCTCATTATAAATTAATTGATATATATTAGAGATATTTAACTAAATTTTTGGTTAGATATTGACTGCCTAATACAACTCTATAAATTTACCTGAAATTATATTTGTGTATAATCAACAAGGAAAAATATAAATACTTAAATACTCGTATGATATAGACAAATACTAAAATTGCTATTAACATAGATATAAATCTATTTAAGAATACTTTTTCAACTAATATATATATATATATATATATATATATATATATATATATATATATATATATATATATATATATATATATATATATATATATATATATATATATAGGAGCGTATCCAGTGAGAACTAATATCTATTGTGAGAAACGAGAACTATTGATATTAATCGTCAGATTTAATTAACGTTTAAGATTTAAAATTCCATATAAAAAAACACCTTACTGGATTATTTTTGTTAAGATTAATATGTAAAAATTCCATAAAAAAAGATTCTTACTCAAAATAAGTATGATTATTAAATAATTTTCTACTATGTTTAATATTTAAAAATTTTATAAAAAATAATTTTATTACAATAATTACACCATTATATATATAGCATATCAAGTGAGAGCATTTTAAAATGAGATATGAGAGGAATAAATATCAACAATTGAATTCATCAAGAGAGAAATTAATAGCCACAGGATTGCTCTCACTTGATGTGCTCCTATATATATATATATATATATATATATATATATATATATATATATATATATATATATATATATATATATATATATATATATATATATATATATATATATATATAAGCATATCAAGTGAGAACAATTCTAAATGAGAGGAATAAATATCAATCTTTGGATTCATCAAGAGAGAAAAATTAATAGCCACATTAATGTATTAACATTCTCTCTCTTGATGAATCTAAAGGTTGATATTTATTCCTCTTATCTCTCATTTAAAAATGTTCTCACTTGATATGCTCCCTATATATATATATATATATATATATATATATATATATATATATATATATATATATATATATTACTAAACATAATAATAGTCTAGACACCTCAAACAATAAATGTGAATACATTTTTCTAGTAATGTTCAAATTTCAAAACTTTCATTTATTACAAGAGACTGCAATGAATCTGTTTTCCTCATTACACCATACACAATCCACCATTTTACAATAGATTGAATCAATTAACACCTTAAATAATAAATAGACTACACATTTTCCTCCTACTACCTTCTTTTGCCTATGACATATATTAGGGGACCCCAAAATTCTGACTGTGTGAGGCATGGGGCCAACCATAGTAGAGGAGCTAAATTCCATGTGAAGCTAGGGACCAACCAGCTAGATATGTCATGTGGGAGGCTAATCCAGGTGGGGCTCTAACAACTTTATTTCCTTTACTTTCTCTCTTCTAACCAATGCTAAATTGACTATTGCGTTCTTGCTTATGTTTGTGTTACCACCCAACCCAAATTGTTTATCCTTTTTCTAATTATTTTTTTTATAGTTTGTGATGGATTCTCCCTCCTTTTTGTTTATATCTAGAGCCGTTTTAGTAGTTAAATAAAATTTCATAACATATTTGTGACTCTTAAATTATAAATAATTTTAAAGTCGAAAACACATATTCGACTGGCTAAATATATTTGTCTTGCATGTTTTTTTAGGTAAATCAAAGTTTTAAACTTGCATATGTTCTCATTTTTATGCATGTTTTTGTCAGTATACATATTTTTAAAAATTTTGCAATTTTTAAGTTATAGGATAAAAGAATGGTCTGATTTGGTCCACCTTATATTTTGAGGGTCGAGTTAAAGTTTTAATTTTAGTTCTTTTAAAATAGGGTGGTTTTGGTTTTCGTCCCTGTATATTTTTTTTCTTTGATAAAGTCCTTAAATATTGAATTTCTTTTGAATTTAGTCCCTAAAACTAAAATCTACAGGAAAATCTGCATGTTACCTGCAAATTTTCCTTCGAATTTTTCTACGGAATTTAACTTTAGGAATTAAGACCAAAAAGATTTTAACATTGAGAGATCATTCATAAGAAAAAAAATAAAGGGACAAAAATTAAAAACGCGCTAACTTACAGGGACTAACTAACTATTTAAACCTATTTTATAAAATGTGTGTGATTAATATTTATTACTTTTTAGAATTATTTATAAAGTAGAATAAATAGATGATTTTTAAATTTATTTTCATTTTCATGAGAATTATTTATACCCAGTTATTTTCTTAAATATATAATCATAAAAATGTGAAAGTAATTTTATTTTCAAAAATATTTATGTTCAAAAATTAATTTTCTAACTTTAGCATGACCCTTAAAACAAATATGAGAATTTATTTGTATAATTTCTATATTAAGAATAAATTTTAAAATCTTAAAATAAATATCTCCTAATATATTATCACTCCTTTCCCCATATCCAATTTCTATTACTTATTTCTCACAGCAATTTTATATAACAAATAATGATGATGAGTTAAAAGTGGCCTCAGGAGAGCTGATTTGATTGCTTCCTACATTTATGAAATTCAGAAAGAAAGAAAAAAAAACACTAGTATTATTTTTGGATGTCTAAATCATTGCTTAGAATAATTTTTTTGACATATGCTTGTGTTGATTAAGCAATAAACAAAACTAAACCCTTAGATGGAGGTGACAACAAATTATTTAAATGAATTAAAAACTTTAAAGTTTCCCATCACATGTAATGTAGGTTGCGTGTGATATATAAAATGTTAATTCAAATTCTTATAAATAATAATGAGAAAAGTCTCAATCTTAAAAATATATATCTTTAAAATATTAATAAAAAATTCTTAGGTGCCCCGGAAAGAGACGGGTACCTATACCCTTAAAACAAAACTTTATCTAAATTTAAGTTCACTTTAAAATTGTTAAAAAAAAAAAAAATGATGTCAACTTAAATAATTAACTTGGTATTGTATCTATAAAGAAAATACTCATAATTATTATTGATGGATTAAGTGTCTTTTATAAATAAGAGAAAATATAAAATATAGTGTTGGTCCAAAAGTACTTGTGTGCATATTCTTTCGGCAAAGTCATAAAGATTCAAAGGTTTTTGTAAGTATATTACCATAATACTGTTTTAGCACTTGATCTTTAAATAGTTTCTTCATACTTTGTATCAGAGTGATGACTTCAGATGCTTCTAAAGCTTTTGTAGCGCGAAAACATAACTTGGTAGCTTCTGATATTTTGGACACGCCTTTTCATCAGAATCAAATCCTGTTTGTTAAATACTCAACATAACAAACGTGAGTATAACAAAATTGTTCATACAAACATACTCATGGTTATCATCAAAACTCAGAAACATATTGTAGAACTAAATCTTGTTCTAACATATAACTCCCGGGACGTCTGACAAGCGTCAACCCTTACTGATGGGCGTCAACCCTTCCTGATGGGCGTTCTTCGCCCAAGACATCAGCGATGACGTGACGATTTGTACAATTGACTTGTTTTCCTTGTTTTGTCATAAATTTTGATCCGTAAGTCCAAATGAGTTGTTGTTCGAAGCATTGGAAAGCTAATGCGGATTAATATCAAATAGAATTATTTTCAGGGGCTGAATGTGTTGTGATAACATGAGTTTTTTTATGTGGATTACATGGATTGTTGATGTTATATTGGCGATGACGAGAATTAATAACTTTGAAATGATTTAATAATTATGTTGTGTTAATTTCAGTTGTGTTGTGAATTTGTGATTGTGATTGCGTGGTAATTTGGAAAGTGGATTACGAGAGTTGTCATTGCAATATGTTAGGATCAGAGAGGTCTTAACGCATTGATATTGATTTGTATGATTCATGCATCATTTGGATTGTGTCAAAAGACATGTTCGCTAATACAGTACTCCATCTATGACATATGTTGACCCAACTCATCATTAGAAATAACCAAAAAATACATTTTACCTTGTGATAATGTCAAACTTTACCGTCTTACTGGCTTCTGCCTTATTTTCTTTTTTATTTGTATTAGAATTTATTACTATTTCGGTAAACATTCAAAATCAATTTTGATAAAACTATCCAAACAACATTAATTAATAACAATCACTTCTATATTATTGTATCTAAATATAAATTAATTTTATTAAACTCAATTATGTATAATCAATTTTATCAAATTTAATTCTCTCAAAATCAATTTTGTCCATTGTCAATCCAAACACACTTAATTATCGTGTCAAAAATATAGTTATATTCTATCATTTATACTTTTACATAAATATAAATATATATTAAATAAACTTTACTTTTTTTATATAAATTAAGGCAAAAAGTATTAATTCATCTAGATTTCTTTTCATGCGTATCAAAATTACTATTTCAAGTCATTTAATCTATGACACCGATGCTTTATCGATGCTAAATTGCTTTTTTACATAAATCTTAGCATGTTTTTTATTAACATTAATCCAATTTTCTTTAATAGTTGGTTGATGAGCTAGTGATTGCAAAAGTAGTTTAAGCACACAATCTCATATGTAATCACAAAAATTAACATTAAAACCACTAATTTATGGATTGATTGATTAGATCTAAATATTTATTGATATTTAAGAAAGAAAAGGTACATATCTAATTAGCATTTATACATTGTATAAAGTCATTTTCATATCTACCTGCAAAGTTAACCATTCCCACCATATTCTGTCAAATAAAAAAACTTTAAAACTTTAAAAAAATATCTATGAAACACAACATAGAATTTAGATGCCGCAAACTCATACTAAGAACCTAAAACGCGTGCATGTCAAAAATAGAGTTACAAAATCCTGCGACAAATCCGAGGGGTGTGTCGTTGAAGCAAAAATGGAGTATATGGCAAGTGTGTATGTGTGTGTGAACGTGCATGTGTGATAATGACGGTGTATCCAGTTCTGTTTCACGTGGGTTTGTGCGCTGTCGCTATGTGGTTTGGTTCCTTTTTTCTTTGCTACCCTCAATTCTACATTCCAACTAGATTACATTCCATTCACAACCCCCACACTCTTTCTCCACTACTCTGCCCAACATCTT
The DNA here is from genome assembly GCF_029867415.1 of Vicia villosa. Lineage (NCBI taxonomy): Eukaryota > Viridiplantae > Streptophyta > Magnoliopsida > Fabales > Fabaceae > Vicia > Vicia villosa. The sequence goes on along the minus strand of NC_081183.1, from coordinate 191,376,856 downwards.
TTACTTTTTTTTTCTTCCTTTAGCTTGATAAATAAACACTACAAGAAAAAAGCTGATTTGCTGGGTGAGTTTGCCAGGTGATATACACCTTACAAATTATTGCAGTTGCGGGGTGCGTATCACCTCTCAACCTAGTTTTTTTTTAAAAAATATATATAAATGTTTTTCCATCTCGCAAAGTGTGGAGGGAAGGTTGAAATTTTGAAAAAAAATGTTGCAGAATGTTAACCACCCCGCAATAATGTTCTAAAAAAATTATTGAAAAATCAAGTATTATATTTATTGAAAAGTCAGGGTGGCAGGTGAGCAGTTGATGAATTTACTGACACAAAAGTTGCGGAGTGCAATACACCTCGCAAGTCTCAACGCTTTTGTGCGTTGCGGGGTGTAAATCACTTCGCAAGATTTTATGAAAATTTGGGAAAAAAATAAATTGGGTTATTAATGATGATACATAGCAATAGGAGTGCTTCGTCAGACACAAAAGTTGCGAGGTGGGATGCACCTGGCAAGTTTCCTAATAAAATTGGGGGGAAAATTAAATCTGGAAATTAATGGTGGTACATAGTAGTGGGGACATGTGTCAGACAGGTAAGTTGCGGGGTGAATAGCACGCGGCAAGTCTGATGGTCAAAAATATTGGCTGGGAGTTTTCCACCCCGCAAACTTTTCCTAATAATCACACGTATCCCTTCCATTTCCCCAGTTTCAGTCTCAGACATTAGAACCATTTCTTCCTCTCTCTCTCTCTCTCGTTTCACCAAAAAATACTCACCGCAAACCTCACCAAAAACCCTAAAAATCACATTTTTTCTCCAAATCAACACATCAAGACTCATTGTAAAGTTGCTGGGTTCAAAATATATTTCTGTTGCTGCGTTTTAACTCTATTAGGCGTTGTGTTTCTTCTCATTTTCTTCATCCAACCCATTATTAAGGTACACATATGAACTGATTTATTTGCAATTGATTGTATGAAGTAGTTTAAATTATTATTTTTATTGATGAAATTTGTATGATTTTTGTTTATAAATATGTTAAAAGGTTCAAATATTATCACTAATTTAATTTAGGGTTTTCTAATTAGAAATTAGGATATGATAATTTTGTTTAAGAAGTTATGAAATTAGGATATGTAATTTTGTTGATGAAATTATTGGGTTTACTTGATAGTTGATGTTCTTGGACTCTGTTTTTATTGAAAAATGGTTGAAGAAAATACTATGAGAGAATATGGTGTCGGTGAAGGAGAGTTGTGCTCCTCACACTACCACGTCACTTAGGTTATCTATCTATCTAAGATTGAATTTAGATGGTTGGATTAAGATTAAACAGTTAGGAATGATTTCCGTTACTACAGGGAAGCTAGGTTCCTATGTGTGAAACCATACATTGAGTAAGTATACCAAGTGAATATTTATTTTGAACATATTGGGTTTAAACTTATTACCTTCTAACTTAGTTTTAATGTGTTTCGATATAGGTTATATAATAACTTCCAATATGAACTCACCGGTGAACAAGCAACAACCACTGACATACATGCTTATTTTCCATCATGGTTTAAGCAACAATTGGCATGTAATGTCGAATTATCTCCACAACTACTCCATTTGAGAAACTTGGCTGAAGGTTGTTGTAGCCATGGACATGTTGAATTCAGTTTGTATTTGGTAGGTAGCAGTATGTATCTTGCGTTGAGTGGTGGAGGGGAGAGATTGTGTTGTGTTCAGTTTTGGTAGGTAGCAGTATGTTTCTTTTACTATTTCATCTCTTTGCTTTTAATTTTTCTTTTATGATTTCATCTTTGTTTTTCAATTTTACGCTCAATTTTGGTATCATAATTTTAATCTCACAATTTCATCTCTCCGATTTTTTTAGACTATATGTTTTTGTTGTATTTATATCTGATTCTTTTTTTAATACAAGCATGTTAATTGCTAACTAAATTTTTTAATATATGATGATATCCTTGTTGTTAATGTTTGAATAAAATTGTGTGATGACTTGTTGGTTTATGTGTATCTCTTCATAGAACCCCATGCTATTTATTAAGTTTTGATGCTGCCTCTATTTTTCTCATGTGATCCAATAAGTGCATATTTAAGGTTTCTTGAAGTTTAGTTTGATGGCTTCATATTAAAGGTTATATTTAGTTTTCTTTTCTATGGAATGACATTTAGTTTTCTTTTCTATATTTTTTATGTATGCATTTAATGTATTTATTTATGTATGTGTAGGCGGAGTACCAAAGGTTGAAGAAGGAGTTTTTAGCTAAACATCCTGAGTTAGGCGGTCCACGTGGACGATATCCTCTTGATCCAGCTATTGATCAGTATTTGTGGTTGCAAGCAAGTAAGGGAAAGAAGAGAAATGGAAAAATTTATGCTGCAGGGCCTTTAGCTAGCAACTACAAAAAAGGGGATAGGTATTCTTTATTTAGGAGAATTGCAGACGGGGAAGGATCTTCACGTCCTCCGACATTAACCCCTGAAATAACTGAAACAATTAAACAACTAGCTCAGAGTGAAGCAGCACGTGAAAATGAAACATTGAGAAAAAAACAAATGGAGTTGGAGGAAGCATTGAGACTTTCACAAGAGCAAATGATGCTTACTCAACAACAAATTCAACAACAAGTGCAACAACAAATACAACAACAAATGCAACAACAAATGCAACAAATGCAACAATTCTTTCGACAACAATATGGTGGTGGTGGATTTGGAGCGGGTGGTAACCAAAGAGTAGTAGACGAGAATGATGAACAAAACGAAAATAATGCGGACGACCCGGATCCTTTGTGAATATTATTTTGAATTTAAATATTTTGGATAATCATGAATTTCTTTATATTAAATATGCATTTCTTTATATTAATTATGCATTTCTTTATATTAATTATGAATTTCTTTATATTAAGAATGAAATTAAATATTTAGAATTAACTATAAATTTAGTATTTTTTTAAAAAAATGAATTTTAATTATTTATTATATTTATATTATTCTAAATATTTAGAATAATATAAATATTTTTTTTTACTATATATGTTACTACTTGCGACGTGAATTAAACAAGGTATCTCAAAATAATTGCCAGGTGAAATCCACCCTGCAAATATTAAATATTCAACTATTGCTGAATGCATCTCACCCCGCAAGTTGCCTAACACACTCTCTGTCACAATGTACGAAGTTGGCAGAACTTATTGGAAAGCGTGTTTGCGGGGTGCTATACACCTAGCAAAGTTGCGGGGTGAAAAGCACAATGCAGAATCACCTGTGTCACCTGCTCTGACTCAACTGAACAAAGGCGCCTGGACCACTTGGAAAGCGTGTTTGCGGGGTGCTTTGTACCTTGCAATGTTGCGGGGTGAAAAACACCTGGCAAATTTGCGGGGTGCCTATCCCCTTGCAAAAAGTTGCGACTAACGTTTTTGCGGGGTGGCTAGCCCACCTCGCAAATGTTGCGTTGCTGGGTGATATTGGTATTTGCGGGGTGGCTTTCACCTGATAAAACTGAGTTTTTTTTGTAGTGAAACAACTTAAATAAGTTGTTAAGTTGTTTCTTTAGTCTAAATATTCCTTCATGTGCAGGTATATAAAACAATATTTGGTAAAAGGAAGATTGTATACTCTAATTCATTCATGTATTGAAAACATATTTAAGATTTATTTTGTAACTAACAAAATTTCATGTGCATGAGTCATTGATTAAATTTATGATCACATAAATAAAATATTTGGTATATTTATCACTCAAACCACTATGGTTTTTTTGGTTACAAGACTAACAAAATAAATTTGAACAAAATTAAACATGAAGATATGATGTTCCTACAATGTATGTTTAAAAGGATGAATGTAAGATTTAAAGGAGAAGAGGTGTGAACGAGAAGAGTCTGATGAGAAGTCATGTTAAACTTGTTCATAAAGTCATCACATTGGTTATTTTCATGGAAGGTGTGGATGATTTTGAAGTGGTTGTTCTCACATAATTTGTCTTTGATATTTTGAATCAAAACAACATATTTATGATACTTGTTGGCTAGAGTCTTTATAAGATTGATGCAAAGGAAAAAAAACTATGTAGGAAATCGAGTTGTTGAAACCTTTATTTTTAGAAATGGAGATGTATATATGGATGACACAAAACTCTACATGAAGAATCTTTAAAGATTCTGGTAAGTATATAGGGATTCCTACTTGCCAAGCGCCGAAAGAGTTGTAAATGATTTTGTCATAACCTTCTCTGATTAGAATTTCAAGGAAATTTTCATCGATGTTAATTAATGAAAGTATAAGGGATGTTGAGGACGTTCCATTGAATTTTCCTTTCATTTTCCTGTGTTGAGGGTTGTTAAAAAGTGTTTAAGGAATCTGCCATGTTACAAGCATATAATGTAATGTGATAAATGAGAGTGATTTCCTGAACAATGCTGGTAGAATTTCTATTTCTCTAATCCCACTAAATTTCCTTTGCTAAAACATTAGGACGAATGTTCTACATGATTTTCCTAATCCAATTGTTACCATTCTAGATTGTGAGGAAATTTGGGTTCGCAAAATTTAGCATTAGCCAATGGTTTTTGAATTCTAGAAAATCTTAGACGCAATGTATTAAGGATTCATCGTCCAAACTAAAACGAGTATTCAAAGTTGAAGTTCTTAACCCCACAATTTAATGATGAATGCCGACGATATAACTTCATTTGCCAACCATGTCACAAAAGATGAAGTCATTCATGAGTTAAATTAGATTAAACCTTTCAAATACCCTAGTCCCTATGGGTTTTCGTGCATTTTCTTTAAGCAACACTGACACATTATGGGTGATGATGTTTTCAACTTAGTCAATTCAAATTTCTCCACTAGGAATTTTGATTCATCCATCTCTGGAATATTAATAGCTCTTGACACTCTAACAACATTTAAATATTTGAGACCTATAAGTCTTTGTAACATAAAGTACCAGAATATTACCAAAGTTTTGGTTAACCGTCTTCGACCTCTCCAAGACACTCTTATTGGTCCATACCAAAACAGTTTTCAATCAGATAGAGGAACCACAAACAATGGTATTATTTTGTATGGAATTTTCACATTATAAAATGAAGAAGAAAAAAAACGATGTTGTCTCTAAACTAAAACTCGAAAAGGCTTTTGATAATGTTAAATAGGTGTTCCTCAGAAGCTTCTTGTTGGACTTTGGATTTCCTTATATTACTATTTAGCTCATTATACAGAACATCACTTCCTCATCTTTATCTATTTTATATAATAAAAATAAAATGCTAGCCTTTAAGCCTTCACACAGTATTTGACAAAGGATTTGTTATCGCTTTATCTTTTTATCATCTGCATGGAAGAAATTTCTATTTCCATCACCCATGGTGTTTGTAGTGATTCTTGGAATCCTACTTTAATTTCTAACAATGGACCTCAAACCTTCTCTTTGCGGATGATGCTCTCTTGTTCACAAAAGCAAAAAAGTCTTAAATTAGAGTTATTGCCACACTCGCGGACAAATTTATTTATGCATCAATCAATCTTTCTAAGTCTCATTATTTCTACTCTTTCATAATTCCTCAGACAAAAAATCAATCAGATGACTACAATCTTAAGCATTCGGAGTACTAATTCTCTAGAAAAACACCTTGGTTTTCCTATTTTTTGAGGTAGAGCTAAAATACCTAATTTTGACTTCATCATGAAAAAATGCAAACACAAATGGCTTCATGGAAAATAAAGCTTCTCAATAAGCCTGCTAGATTATCCCTTGCATCATTGTTTCTCACCTCCATCTCTTTTTACTACATGAAAACCACATGGGTCCCACAAGATATTTATGACACTATTGATCGTATGACTCTTAAATTTATTTTAAAAGGTACTATCACCACATGTATTCATTTGGATGACTGAAAAACCCCCACATGCTCAAGGAGGTTAGGTGGGCTCGGAGTTTAATTAACTAGAGATGTCAATATGGATCTATATGTGCTTGTGGGAATGAAGTTAATGATCCTGCTGACAACTTTCTTATTGGTTTGATGATGACAACACTGATGGATATTGAAGTCAATGATGACATCTTTACAACTCTCTGATGATTGTGATTAACTTAAATATATATCAAGCCTCATATACTAGAACAAATTAATGTTCCAATGAAATGCTTATATGATTGATATATCTAGCAAAGAAAATTGAAAGCTCCAGAGTTGTGAAAGAGAACAATTGTGACAATTCATTTGGTCATGTTTGTTTGATTAACTAGAGTCTTGTGACAATTAATATTTTTCGAAGCCTCTTTTTACCTAACAAAACACCTAAAATTGTTTTAAGGCCTAACCAGTTAATTGGGAGACTGTTAGCTTGATTAGGAGAAAGTATTGAATTGTCTAATTGATTATATTCATAGCCTAATCGATTAGATGAAGCCTAATAGATTATATAATCTATTATGACAGCCTCTTAATTATTGGTAACGACTCTATATTAAATTTTACATTTTGGGCATAATAATCAATTATTGCAAGAACCTAATCAATTAGGTCATTTAAAAGGCCAATGGACTTTCTATTTTAAGTTAAAATTTTCCCTATATAAAGGAGGCTTTTCCTTACTTCATTTCACTTTTGGTTCTTGATATCAACCATTTGAAAAACTTTTTTTGGTTATAGAACTCAGCCTAGAAATGTTTTGTTTTATTATGAGATTAGCTTGTAAAATCGCTAATCGGTTTGTGAGTTAAGCCCGTGGAAAAACCCTCTTTTGGTTAGAGGATAAGATAGTGTAAAATCTCTTCATTTACTTGTATAAAATGTTCGTAGACATAACATGTAAAAGCTCAATATTATAGTCAGATCTTAAGAAGATCTCTTGTGGACAAGATTAGGCCAATGTTCGGCCGAACTTGGATAATTCTCTAGTGTCATCTTTATAATCCGTAACTTTAAAATTCCTGTCATTTACACTACTGTTTCTATTTTTTCCGCTACTTTTCTTTCTGGTCTTCAAAATACTAATACAATTTGCTTCTCAAGTAATAAAACTCTAAGTTAATCGCGAGTTTTGAATACCACAATTTATTCCACCTCTTTTGTGCTTGGAAGAACTTGTCCAACAACCAACACAATCCTCCTCGATAAGTTTGTTTGGAATATGCTTCAAAATACTAATATACTTTGGATATGCCTCATCTCTAAAAAGTATTTATTTGGTGCTCTTTTACTTTTCCTTTATGCCACTATAGATTGCTCCACCTAGAAGTCTATTGCTAAAAGATGAATTTGACTATAGAACTTGGTCAAACTCCTCTTCTTTCTGGTACAACCATTATACTGCCTTTGGTCCCCTGGACGCTCTTGTTGAGTATGTACACATCCATGAAATCAATCCAATAGTTAAAGATTTTTACTCTATCTTCCACTTATAATATCATCATGGAGGTCACCACCAAAAATCTTAGCTTAAATCCTATTATAAAAGATGTCTTCGTTTGGTTTGATCATATAAGTGGATCATGCCCTAATTCGAAACCTCAACCTTGGAATTGGATCTAAAATCAATGCCTTCCTGTAAATGTCAAGTTTCTCTTTTGGCTTGCTTGTCTCAGCTTTATTTCTACACTTTCTCAACTTCCCTATTACAACATGATCCTCTATGTTATATGCCTCCATATTTGGCCTAGAAGAAGATTCATTCTCTCATTATGTTCATGACAATAGGGATTCTAGAAACATTCAGTTGTATCTCGGGTTTAATCATTGAGATTTTTTCTTGACTCATGATGGAAATGCTTGGCTTAAAAAATAAGAGTCATGGTACTCGTCATAACCTCTTTTTTGCAAGGTATGGTGGGCTTGGAGAAGTTGTATTTCTTCGTGCATATATCACATGAAATCATTTCCATGTATTGATTCTCCTTGGTTGCTCACTTCGTGACAGACTCCTTCCACATTTGCTTCAATAAATCTCAAACAATGAACGAAGACAACTATTTCATCAAGTGGAACTCCTTCAACTACATATGCATTATTACTAATGTATAATGAAGTTGTAATGACACGTCAAGTCAAACATGGTTTGTCAGTACCTTTTGCACATCATTTAGGACATGGCAATGCGGTTTCTTTGAATTTATCACGAACTCTTCAAATATCCTCCAAACAAAACTATGAGTCATTCACAAAGTTTTGTCTCTGGCCAAAGGTATGTGATTATTGACTTGACTAGTAACAAACACTCTTTCCCATTATCAATTTCATTGAGCTTCCATTGAATAAATATCATAAACATAAACATAAACAAATTATTAAAGATATCTTACTTGAAAACACTATGTTTTGAGTTATCCACATCTTCCATAAAGACAATCAAAATATCAATTTTAAAATAAAGTTTGGTGTTTTTATTAAGTTGAACTCCTGATTCACAACTCTCCTCCCGAGATTCATAAATTTTATTTTTAGATTATAGTTTATTTCTCATTTTTATTTTATCATAATTATAACTAAAATATGTATTTAAAGCTAATGTACATGATATTAATTAAATAACACAACCGAAAAAGATTATACTATTACACTTAAGAAGTTAATCACCTTAATTTACCGCGGGTTTCTGTTTTCTGAAAGAGATCTTTCTCATAGAGGAACATAACTGTTATAAAAAAATGGTAGGGGCATTTACGGAAAGTTAGTGTCAAAAGAGTAAGAGCACGCAACCGTCTGGAAAAGTACATTACAGTGAAGGCAAAGAAAAAATGATAATGGTTGTTGTCCTTACAGTTAGTTACCTCAAATACCGTATTTCCATAACTGCCCTTTCCCTTTCTCTCTCCTCCAACTATATCTACTCTCTCTCCTCTTCTCTTCTCACAGTTACTTCAACAAACAAACCATGAGAGGAACCATTCTGCTGCAAGCTTTTTGATTTTTCTCTTCACAATTCCATCTCAATTTTTCTTATTCATTCTCTCTCTCACATTGTTGTTTGTGATTTGTGAATTGTGATGGAAGCTGGGGAAGATTGTTGTGTGAAAGTTGCGGTTCATGTTCGGCCGTTAATCAATGATGAGAAGCTTCAAGGGTGTAAAGATTGTGTGACAGTTGTTTCTGGGAAGCCTCAGGTGCATTTTCTATTGAACAATGTGATTTTGATTGGGTTGGGGATTATTTGTTTTTGTGTTGGTTTTATGGTGATTTTGATTGGTGAATTTAGTGGAGATCTGGATCCGAGATTGATTGCGTAATTGAAGAAGATTGATGGTTTTGATTGAAACTATTTTGGAAATTTGGAACTTTTTTTTTTCGATATGATGATGGTTACTTGATTGGGATATTATGTTTTTGGGTCGTTCTGATTGGGATATTTGAGTCCCAGATTGGACAAACAGCTTAATTAAGGACTTTTGTTTTTAAGTTTTTTCTATAACTATACAATAAAATAAAATTGTTTTTCTTTAAACTATGAGGTGTTTTTACAATTTATTCTTAAGAGCTTATGGAAATAAGCTGAAAACAGCTTATGGGTATGTCTTAAGTTGTTTTTATAAATTTTATCAAAGTGTTTTATAATTATTGATAAGCTCAAATAAGTCAATTTAAATAGACCTGGGTAATTGTTGGCTTGAGAACATTTATTAGTGAAGTGTTTGGAATGCTTCAACTTAAGAATTGGGGAAAAAAGTCGTTTCAATGAATTGAAATGATTTAAGATTAAAACTCATTTCTTTCAAAGAAGTTTTGTTCCTGAACTTAAGAAGTTTATGTCTTTTTGGACACCTCTATGTGAATTGTACCTTGTCATAATAGTATCATTGAGTAGCTGAAATTTTTGGATGGAAGTTGGAATCATAAGCTAATTGTTACTATGATGCAGGTACAAATTGGTGCTCATTCCTTTACGTTTGATCATGTTTATGGGAGCACTGGTTCTCCCTCATCTGCCATGTTTGATGAATGTGTTGCTTCCCTTGTTGGAGGTCTGTTCCAAGGATATAATGCCACGGTTCTCGCATACGGTCAGGTACAGTTACAGCTGAAGGGAAATTATAGGTCCTGTTTGGATAATTTTAGGCCCTGTTTTTTGTTTTTTTTATCTGATGCTTACTTGATTAGGATATTTTGAGCCCTATTTGAAAAAACACTTATGTATAAACTATTTAAGCTATAAGTTGTTTTTGTAAGATATAACGAAATGATTATACCAGTAGATAAGCTCAAATAAGTCAATTCAAACAGGGCCATAAACTGCATGCTATTACACTCATTTCTCTTTGGTACATGACATTTTCTCTATATTGCAGACAGGTTCTGGGAAAACATACACAATGGGCACAGGCTCTAAAGATTATTATCAAACAGGAATAGTACCCCAAGTTATGAGTGCATTGTTTAGTAAAATTGAGACCTTAAAGCATCAGATTGAATTTCAGCTGCATGTTTCCTTTATCGAGGTCCGTCGATAACTTTGTTACAGCCTACAGCCGTGTTTTGAAAGTATAATAATTGTGTTTTTTTTTTTGTTACAAAAAGTTTAATTAAGCATCTAACACCAAATTTTAATTGTTAAAAGATTCTTAAAGAAGAAGTAAAAGATTTGCTGGACCCATCCTCTATGAGCAAACCAGATACTGCAAATGGACATGCAGGGAAATCGCCTACTCCTGGTAAACCGCCTATACAAATTCGTGAGGGTTCCAATGGCGTTATTACCTTAGCAGGATCTACCGAAGTCAGTGTTGCAACACTAAAAGAAATGTCTGCATGCCTTGAACAAGGTTCACTAAGTAGAGCAACTGGGAGCACAAATATGAACAACCAATCCAGGTTGCTTATCCATTTTCTTCTCTTCTTTTAACTGCTTACATTTACTTTTAATCATGAAATGTTTTTTTACCCCATTTTCCGTTTCATAAACTAATTGTGGATAAATATATTCAATTAGTCGTTCACATGCCATCTTCACCATCACATTAGAGCAGATGCGGAAGCTCAACAATCCTAGTGAGACCGGTTTAAACGATACTATGAATGAAGAGTATCTTTGTGCCAAGCTGCACTTAGTAGACCTTGCTGGATCAGAACGAGCTAAACGAACAGGGTCTGATGGCTTGCGTTTTAAAGAAGGTTAGGGGGTTGTGTTTCTCACTTACACCTCCGAACATTTTTTTGATCGTAATGTATTCCCTAATAATTTTATCTTTCAAACAGGAGTTCACATTAACAAAGGCCTACTAGCACTTGGCAACGTGATTAGTGCACTCGGTGATGAAAAAAAGAGAAAAGAAGGTGCTCATGTTCCTTATAGGGATAGTAAACTTACTAGGCTTTTACAGGTTTGATTCGACGATATCTATTTATCATTCTTGCAGCAAATACTCATTCATATTACAATGTTGAAAAATACTCGTTATAATCATTTTAAACTATAATGTTTTAACATAGTATTATTTTATTTCTGATTTTGTATTTAAAAGTAAATTTAAATGATTTTGCAGGATTCACTTGGTGGTAACAGCAGAACTGTAATGATAGGTTGGCTGTTTTCCTTTAATCTTAGACAATCAGGTTGTTGAATTATAAATTTTCAGTACATGAAAAATCATTTCTGTTCCAGCTTGCATAAGTCCTGCTGATATCAATGCTGAGGAAACTCTTAACACTTTGAAGTATGCAAATCGTGCGCGTAATATCCAGAATAAGCCTGTTGTGAGTATCTGCATAAACTTATGTTCTCTTTCATTCAACTGGAAAAATTGAAGTAATTGGTTAGCTATTTATGATACATTGATTCTCATGGTTTGTTTATTCTTCCATAGGTCAACAGAGATCCAATGTCCAACGAGATGCTTAAAATGCGACAACAATTAGAGCATTTGCAAGCAGAACTTTGTACTCGTACTGGTGGCTCTTCCGAGGAGGTTCAGGTACTTAGTTTCTATTTTTGAAGTCACATTTGTATTAGGAATATAGAATCATTTTATATATGGCTGTGTTATGTAGGTCCTCAAGGAAAGAATTTCTTGGCTTGAAGCAGCTAATGAAGATCTTTGCCGTGAACTTCATGAATATCGTAGCAGATGCTCTGTTGTGGCACAAAGTGAAAAGGATGCTTATGTATGCCTCTGATCCTTCCGTTGTTAATCTTCTTTTTCTGAACTATTTTTTTTCAATTTTTCAGTGCCTAGGTATGTGCTTTACATTAAGTTTCAAACTTTCATTTTACAGGATGGTAGCATGTGCAATGTAAAGACAGACGGGCTTAAAAGGGGTTTACCTATCACAACTCCTGATTATCCGATGAGTGAGACAACGGGTAAGACTTTTCTTTAACCTGGATTTAATGATCTGCTGTTAATGCCAATTCTATGCATGCATCTTACTTCTACTAATTATTTGTCTATCACTTTATCTTCCATTTCTTAAATTTAATCAAGTATGATTCTTAAAACTTTTACGATTCATGGTTAAAATTACCGATTTCATCAGGGGATTCAAGGGAGATTGAAGAAGTAGCTAAAGAATGGGAGCATACACTTCTGCAAAATAGTATGGACAGAGAGTTACACGAATTGAACAAGCGCTTGGAGCAGAAAGAGGTTGCTTTAATGCATATGTATAATTGAGCACATTCAACATGCATGACATATAATCATGAAAGCAACATCAAGTGGTTTTCGTCTTTCATTTCATTAACATGTGTATTGTGATTGATGCTCGTACAGTCTGAGATGAAGCTTTTTGGATCATCGGATGCTGAAACACTCAAACAGCATTTTGGAAGGAAGATCATGGAACTTGAGGATGAAAAGAGAACTGTCCAGGTTCAATAGAAATTCTGAAAAAAGTTATTTTGCTCATACAGAAAAATTCATATTTATATATAGACCTCACTTGTGATGCAGCAAGATAGGGATCGTCTTTTGGCTGAAGTTGAAAATCTTGCTGCCGGTTCCGATGGACAAACACACAAATCAGAGGATATACATGCCCAAAAATTGAAAGCACTTGAAGCCCAGGTAAAATAGATTTTTCATTTCAGTTTGTTCTTCGTTTTACTTGAATCGAATCAGAACAAATCCTAATTACTAAAAGCTTTTCAAAATATATAAATGCCAGATTCTGGATCTGAAGAAGAAACAGGAGAGCCAAGTTCAGCTTCTAAAGCAAAAGCAAAAAAGTGATGAAGCAGCAAAACGCCTGCAAGATGAAATACAATCTATAAAAGCCCAAAAGGTTGATTGTTGTTCTTTCTCACATACACCACCACTCAATATACTGGTTCTCGATTCTAAGTGGAAAACTGTTGTCAGGTTCAATTGCAACAAAAGATAAAACAAGAAGCAGAACAGTTTCGGCAGTGGAAAGCCTCTAGAGAGAAAGAGCTGCTGCAAGTATGTTAAGCCTCCTTGTTTTTGTTTATTTTTTCGTTTCGTTGGTCGATGATGTGCTCTTTGACCCTGTATTAACTTTATGTTTTCTAAACAGTTAAAGAAGGAAGGAAGAAGAAATGAGTTTGAAAGGCATAAGCTGCAAGCTCTAAATCAGCGCCAGAAAATGGTAAGTATTGTTAAGTTGTTGGTAGGCAACCTTATTCTACTTAATAATTGTCTAACATTCCTCTCAAGATATATCCAACAAGTCAGAAGCAATTGAAAATTTCTTATATCATTGGTGAATTTGAGTTACTATAAGTTCTATTTCTTATATATACATTTAACATGCACTCATTTCGGGAATGTAAGAATTATATCCTAAAAGTCAGAAGCGATTGAAATTTATACACAACTGACTATTTCTTCAGGTCCTTCAGCGAAAGACTGAGGAAGCTGCAATGGCCACCAAGAGGTTAAAGGAATTGTTAGAAGCTCGTAAATCTTGCAGCCGAGACTCTTCAGGTATTACTTGTTTAGTGGATAATCACATTTTAAAGTTTTTTAATATTCTAATTGGATTTCATCTTCTAATTGCAGTTAATGGGAGTGGAACAAATAAGCAGGTAACAAACTTTCCTTCCTCTTCTAAGATTTTGTTGATTATCCATAATAACTTTTAAGTAAGTGCCTTATTGAGTTTATTCTTTAGAGTAACGAAAAGTCCTTGCAACGATGGCTTGATCACGAGCTAGAAGTCATGGTAAAAGAGCACGAAGTTCGTTTTGAGTATGAGAAGCAGAGCCAAGTGTATGCAGCACATATTTCTAATTATGTTTCTTATTGATTTAAGCGTATTGCAATAATTAATTATGAGGCGCAATCTTCAGGCGAGCTGCTCTTGGAGAGGAGTTAGCGATGCTGAAACAAGTAAACGAATTTGCTGCCAGTGGTCTCAGTCCTCCAAGGGGGAAGAACGGATTCGCTAGGTATGCTTCTTGAATATATTGGCTCTTTCAAATAATAACGCATGAAATATAAAAGGATAACATCTCTCTCTCTTTCTGCTCGGTTTTAACTCTTCTCAGAGCATTCTCCATGTCGCTGAATGCAAGAATGGCAAGAATAGCTTCACTGGAGAACATGCTGAGCATATCATCTAATTCACTTGTGGCAATGGCTTCTCAACTATCTGAGGCAGAAGAACGAGATCGGGCATTCAGTAACCGTGGACACTGGAACCAGTTGCGCTCGATGGGAGAAGCCAAGATTTTGCTTCAATATATGTTTAATTCTCTTGCAGATACTAGGTGTCAACTGTGGGAGAAAGACATGGAGATAAGAGAAATGAAAGATCAAATCAGGGAACTTGTAGGCCTATTAAGGCAAAGCGAGATCAAGAGAAAGGAAGTTGAGAAGGAACTAAAAGTGAGAGAGCAAGATGTTGTAGCCACATTGGCCAAGCCAGCTTCGGTAAGATCTTGTCTGCATAAGACTCAAAGGAAAATAAACCTACGAATTCAAAACTAACAACTTGATTTCAACAGGGAAACCCACCAAATTCATTGAAACACTATGCCGAAGACATCAATGAACCTTTATCTCCTGAGTCTGTGCCAGCGTCGAAACAACGCAAATATACACCAGGCATTGCTAATGGTCAAACGAGGGAATCAGCAGCATTTATAGATCAAACTAGAAGGGTACTTCATTGTCCACTTATATTAATTTGTATGTCTTTTAATTGGTCTAATCAAGAGATTTTCTATCGATGCAGATGGTACCCATTGGGCAACTGTCAATGAAAAAACTAGCAATTGCAGGACAAGCTTCTGGCAAGCTTTGGAGGTGGAAAAGGAGCCATCATCAGTGGCTGCTACAATTCAAATGGAAATGGCAGAAGCCGTGGAGACTTTCTGAACGAATTCGACACAGTGATGAAACAATCATGAGATCAAAGCCGCGTTCACAGGCTTTGCCTCAGATTATGTGAATTTGATCGTTTTTGTGTGATCAGCCATTTGCAGTGGCTCAGTTTTCACTATCTTACCTACAACAACGGTCCTAGTCACAACACATTAGAAAGAACATTAAACTAGGCACAGGTAATAACCTTTAATTTCTATTTTACCTATCCAAACACGGTCTTAGTTTTTTTTTTTTTTGGTGACTAAAGATGCACTGATTTAACATTCTGTTTTCGGAAAAAGAAAAAAAAATCTAGCATTCTAACATTTCTTATTTCTCGCTGCAGTGTGATGTAAATGGTTGCTAACAATATATACCCTTATCAGTCTTGGTTAGTTCCACCAAAATCACAAAAATGTTTCCGTAGTTGCAGCATATGAAGCATCTTGTGAGTGTGTTGAAATGTTGCCCTCGACAGTTATCAAATAATTGAGCATTGAAGATAGTTGCTTGCTTGGCGTCATTGGAAGACATATTTCCGAAAAATTATATCGGAAAATTGTCTGTCCATATACCAGCCTTAGATGGAAAAAAAGGAAATACTGTATTTTTTGTTTGATTCCTTAGTCCTTAGTGTTAAGTATCTATTGTTTTACTTTGTTTGATTCAATCATTATTTTTGTTGATAAAAATAATGTAGCATTCCTGTCACATAGTAACAGAAGGAAGTTCTTCTGTATTTTCCTTGTGTGTAAATTAACATAAGTTAGTGTCTTGTAAAAGTTTGTAGCCACCATAACGGATTTTGTTGTAAAAGGATGTTTGTTTTTTGGACTGCTTGTTGTAAAAGGATGTTGATAAATGATGTTTGCACTTATTAATTAGTTATATTTTTTCTCCATTTTGCTGCTGTGAATGTGCATTAGAATGATGATACAATCTACCAAATTGAAAGCTCATGTATTGCTTGTGTTAGACAGTGCATTCATTAAGAATCAGTTAAGAAGTAAAAGTAGTTGCATTCAATTAATTAATTAGCAATCAATTAGCAAATAAAACCTCTTGAATTTATTAGCAATTATTGTAGCATTTATTACTGATCAGCCCTTATTGCCTTATCGGAGATTTGTCTGTTGTTGCCTCATATATAGTAATGATGTAATGAAAAAGACATTGATGATACCTCATTAATAAATAACTATAATGATACCAATTCTCATTAAATGTTGTATATTTTAACCCATATATAACGATATCAACAAAAGTAAAATTAAACAAACTCAAAACTTGTTTGAATTCAGCCTTAGGCACACAATGGTGTTAAATTTTTTTGAGAGATTTTTGCTGTCAGTTATGGTACTTCCCATTTCGAAAAACTCAAAACAAGTTTGAATTCAGCCTTAGACACACACTGGTGCTAAATTTTTTGAGACTTTTGCTGTCAGTTATGGTACTTCCCATTTCGAAAAACTCAAAACAAGTTTGAAATCAGCCTTAGGCACACAATGGTGTTAAATTTTTCGAGACTTTTGCTGTCAGTTATGGTACTTCCCATTTCAAATGATTAGTCTTTGCAATTACACATACTGCATACTTGCTTGATTCTTTGATTTTTTTTTCATGCTACTAGTATCATTCAAGTTATAGAATTCAAACACGCACCACACTACATGTTTTGATCAATTTCTAGCAATAGATAAGAATAATATGTCGAGAATTCGTGATACAGGCAATAGAGACTTAGTCGATGCATCAGTTAGACAAAAGAATCAACATAGGATACGAGCAATCCAGACTGGATTTAGTGAGCCTCAGCCTCAGGAGCCTGATGTGTAGGAGCCAAAGATGGAGGTGCCTAAGATTCAAGTTAAGGTATTGTCTAAAGGCATGTCTGACACATCAATATTGTACCTTTACAAGAACCACGTGGTCATACATATCTCAGAGAGCTCTGAAAAATTAAAAAGATACCAAAAGAAATTCACCTTCATTACTGGATATGTATCCTTAAACAATCTCAATGGCAACCTACACTTTGCCAACAAATTTCTCTACTTTCACCATTTGTGCAGCAAATCCTCAAGCAAAAAACAAGTTGAAAGTAAAGTATACTATTAGTTTGTAATCATTACTTTATCAAAACTTCATAGCAAAATGAAACAGAAAAACACACTAAAGGCACAGTTGGTTCCAATGTAACATTAGAGTCACAAAACCTTTAGTTGGTCTTTTCTGTATTGGTAACTAAGCCACTATTGTTTACATCATCGGAGTCTTCGAAAGGAGACTAACCAAGTTTGATAATGAACTGCACCATGACAACCTTATATATCCAAGCATTGAGTTGAGACTAACAACACCAGTATGCATAATGCTCGTCTTTGCGTTGGATACTGACAAGGCCTCCGCACTTCAAACAGATGAAACTACTTCCATCAGAACCTGCGTCTAATACTACTTGCATCCTGCCACTTTCTGCCAGTATGGATGTCCCGTTTGCATCTGTGGTAACTGATGGAGGGTTGGTAATGGTAGTTGCGGATGGTTCAGTTAATGGTTCAGTTAGTGCTGGCTGAACTTCAGCAATGGCACACTCGGCAAACAAAGATGCCAGCTGATCAGCTGCGGCGTTCTGTTGCAGTCTACTTTTATAGAGCTCGCGTGCGCGATCCAAGGACTGGAATACAGCTTCATCCCCACCTCTATTCTTCACTGCTACAACCACCTGTTTAAATTATAAGCAAAATATCAGCCACCAGCCCACAATAAGTACAGACACCGGAAACACGACACCGACACTAACACTGGTAATAATTTGAAGAAAAAAAATTAAACATAATAACAAGTGTCGGTATCAGTTTCGGATACCGACACAAACACACATTTTTCCAGAGAAATGACATCACATATAAGAACATATAGAGTTGGGACTATGAAGAGTCTAGACAATTTCACCCTTAATCTGAACCAGTTCCTATCAATTTCACACATCAGAAGAACACATAATGACCTCTATGGAATGCTTGAATAGCTGATTCAAAAACCACTTTTTACAATGTAGGTTCTGGAAACACGAGAATGAGAGATAAAACCGTAACATGTTCCAAAACTGATCATTGCATTTTAGGATAAAGGGATAACATGAGTGAAAATACGATCTCTTAAAATGTACATAAATGTAGTTCATAGACGTGGTTATTAAAGTGTTAGACTTGGTTAATAGATGCTATACTAAGTTGCAAGGATACAGGTACGGTGCTGAATACGTGATTCTTAGAAAAACTAAGGTAACGGTATGTAAAAAAAATGCAAAATTCAAAAGTACACCATTTAACAAAATAAATGCAAGAAAAATGTCTTTCATAGTTTACTATATCACAACAAATCAAAACATAATTAGGAAATAAATATACAAAATCAAGAAAATTAGGATAAAAAGATGATAATTGTGTAACCAAAAAAAAATGATAATTACATAATAAGTGTCGACGAATGTTATTCTATATATAGAACGAAATTGAAAACAAATGTACAATATAATAGGAAAAGTATCAATATCATAAAATTAATTATTTTACAAATTCATTTTAGTGCGTATTCAGTACTTACCATACGAGCAACAAACACAACGGTTACGACACGAATTTTGAACTACCCATGTTTCAGAGATATTATATCATATTCCTCGACATGTTAACCACATATTTGAACTTTATTAACCACAAACTTAAACATGAGTAGCCTTGATTTTCAAGTGCTCAAATCTACATGTAGTCAGAACACCATAAATTGTCCTTAATAGTGTTCAAATATGTGGTTAATTAAGTTCATTTGATGGTTAGAGAGTAATTCAATTTTTATATACCCAGCAACCACTCATTGAACAGCGTTATCTACATGCTTGAACGTCATTAACCATTTAAAAAGTCGCACTTTGGTGTTCTAGATTGATGTTTAAATAACATTTCAAGAAAATGTATGGTGACCCAAACCTATCAAGAACCACTCTATAGATGCTATAAGACTCCATTTCGATAAGGCAAGAAACTTTGTACTCTTTTAAAACTTGTATGAATGTCACCAAGGCAATGCTAGGTTGATAGTTTAAAAAATGTTAGGAAATTGAAAGAGCTAGCAAGAGGAAGAAACCAAAGTCAAAATAAGGGTGAAGTAGGGGAAAACTACATGCTTTTAGAAGTTTCAAATCATCCAAACACCATAAAACTTAAGATCTTCAAAACTTTCATAAACTTTATGAGCAAGGATTTGACAATTCGCATGATAATCTCCCATTTTCCTCTATTTATTTTAAAATCTCCCAAACAAAACTCCTAACAGCTAGGTTTTGCTTGATCTCAAAGAAAAGGTGCTTTGAAAACAAACAAGCAAAAAAGCTATAATCCAACCACACACTTCAAACTCCTATTCACTAGTTAAGTGAAGTTACCAGCAATAGTTCATTACTTCATTTCAGCCCAAAGAAAAGTTTACAAGGAAATTCAACATACAGCAATTACAACAACCCATTAACAAATTTCAAATCCCCAAATGTTTGATACAAAAAAATAAACAAAGCTATCAAATAAAAATCATTACTTTTTAGTTTTTACAAATGAAAACCCAAGAATTTCCAGCATGCAAAATAAAATGATCCCTAATTTTTTCCTAAAATTAATCAAATTCGACGAATTACAAACAAGTTATTCGATCAAAATGTTGAAATCAAAGAGGAATAGAAACAAGATTACCGCTTGAAGGGCTTGAGAAGGTTTGCCTTGATTGATGAGTTGGCGAGCCAATGTGAGTAATTCACGAATGTCGTTGTTCTGACCGGAGCTTGAAGCTTCCGTTTCCATCAAATCAGCGTCCATTTTTTTCCAGATATTTTCTTCTAGTGTTTCGCTTTAATCACAATCAGAAGAAGGAACCCAAATCCAATGAAGAAGAAGAAGAAGATGTAATGAAGAGTTGGAGAATGAAAATGAATATGGTTCTTTGTTTCTTTCTAGCACATTCTTCTGGTCTTTTTCTTTGTTTTGAGCCACGTCATCAAGAGTCTGACATCATTAAAGTTGGGTTAGAGATGGGCTGAGTATTGTTTATTAAGCCCACTTGTTTTCGATGCGATAAAGTGGAATGAAAATAAACAGTCCAACACTCAATTAAATAAAGTATTTGAGAATCATTTTAGAGTGGATGTGGAAAACATACCTAAAATTAGAGACTATGGAGATTATATAGAATGGGTGGTTAGATCGATGTCGTTTAAATCGACTTGTTGTGTGGATTATCGTTCAATTAGATCTTACAATGTGATATAGGTCATAGGCCATGATCGCTTGCTTTGTGTTTGGATGAGGTATCACATGCTCCTATTTGTTGCTTGTGTCATCCTTATTGGACCTCGTGATTGAAATTTTGTCCACGAGCCTTTGGAACGGTTAATAATAGTTACCATTAAATCTTTGTTACTAGTTTTTAAAGCAATAGATGTGTGGTTTGGATTATCTTTGACTGTCCACCAAATTTTTTGTTTGGTCTCCTAATGAAGGAAGTGGAAAGACTCTAAGGGGAAGCTTGTTGCATTAGTAATAGGCGCATTGAAATCTTTTCTCGTAACTGCCATGCTTAATAGAGGAAAACTTGACGCATGATTTTAGGTCAGACAGTCATGATGACCATCTTTTTTAGGGTACTTGAGTGTTTAAGTATATCAAAGTGAGATTTAGATTGTTGATTATAAAGTTTTTATTTTTTGTGTAATCTAGTCGGATTGAAGGTTGGCTTTTCCCTTTTTTTTAACTCTTGAGGTCAAAGAATTCTTTATTTGTTTTTCTACCGTTGCTTCTTGTTTATGCAAACATTTATTGTTAATCGTTGTTCGGATGTCATTGTAGTGTCTTTATGGTGGCTTTTATTCATGTAATCTATCAATATCATTTCTTTCGAGGTAAAAATCAAAGTCTATTTCTCTTATGTATTTGTTTACCCTTTAATAGACTTTTTTTTGGAAGATGGTTATGGAAGATTTGAATGAAGGAGTTGCAGTTGGACATGGAAGGATGGTTAGTAGCCTCAATTTCAAAGGTTATAAGGGGCTTCATTTTTCATGTTTTTTAAACTATTTTTGTTGAGTTGATTGCAATCTATAAGATTACAATTGGATTTTCATATCAACAAAAATAAAGAAAAAACTGATCATAATTGATCACACACTAAATGTTTGATAAATTTCTTAAGTCAAGTTTTTGTTTAATATTCTATTGAAAGTCGATTATCATTGTATGCTTTTATTCAAACGTTATTGTTGAAAACATATTGATTAATTTTCTCATCAATCAAATACGTTCGTTACGGTTTAAACGCATTTCCGGCCCTTTCAATAATGATTCGGGATAGACGATTGTCGATCTAGAATTGTTTCCGCTCAATTTCAAAGGTTATAAG
This sequence comes from Vicia villosa, assembly GCF_029867415.1. Taxonomy (NCBI): domain Eukaryota; kingdom Viridiplantae; phylum Streptophyta; class Magnoliopsida; order Fabales; family Fabaceae; genus Vicia; species Vicia villosa. The sequence goes on along the minus strand of NC_081183.1, from coordinate 191,355,115 downwards.
GGGCTTCATTTTTTATGTTTTTAAACTATTTTTGTTGAGTTGATTACAATCTATAAGATTACAATTGGATTTTCATATCAACGAAAATAAAGAAAAATCTGATCATAATTGATCGCACACTAAGGGTGTGTTTGGTAGAGAGAAAAAATTGAAAAAAGAGAAAGATGTGAGAAAGAAGGTGAAAAGAGAGAAAAAGAAGAGAAATAGAGTAGATTTGATGTATTGTTTGGTATAAAAGAAAGAAAAGAGAGATAGAAGGGAAAGAGATGTATATAATTTTTGAAAAGACACAAATACCTTTAGAAAAATATACAATATTACATATAAAATTTATTCACATAAATAAATAATTAAATTAGTTTAATTTTATCTAATAAATTAATTTTAACTTTATAATTTTTTAAACAAATACAAATAAGTTATTAAATTAATTTATGATATTACTTAATTTTATTATTACAAAACAAGAGCAATGCTACAAAGAAATTTTTTCAATTAAGTTTCTTATCTAAAATAAATATGATAATGCAGTCAACGTAACTCACAAGTGATGTAAGGGCAAAATAGGAAAGATGAATTGTTTGAGGCAGTCTCTCCTCTTTCTTCGCATTATTGGAGAGAAGAAAAACTATGTGCGCCATACATAAATTTAATCTCTCTTCTTAATTTCCCTGCAATACCAAGCAGATAAACTTTAGCATTTCTTTGCTTACTCTCTCTCAGCTATTTCTCTTGTGTGTATTTCACTCATTCCAAGCAGGCCTTAAGTGTTCGATAAATTTCTTAAGTTAAGTTTTTGTTTAATATTTTATTGAAAGTCGATTATCATTGTATGCTTTTATTCAAACGTTATTGTTGAAAACATATTGATTAATTTTCTCATCAATCGAATACGTTCGTTACGGTTTAAACGCATATCCAACCCTTTCAATAACGGTTCGGGATAGACGATTGTCGATCTAGAATTATTTTTGCTTGCTATAGTTGATATAAATTTTAAAATAGTTTTTTAAACAAGAAAATTTCATTAGAGATCTATTCACACCCCTCTAAATCGTTGCGTATCGTCTAACATATGCATGAAGTTTGACGTGTGTTATCTCTCTTCATGAATGCATGTTTTCCTTGATAGGCCATTGTCTTCATTTCAACAACTTTGAGGTAGGCGTTCTTAATTATTTGGGAGTTGTCTTCTTTCAATTGCATCCGATGAGTTTGACATATATCAAAGTCTTCTAATACTGGTGGGAGTATAAGAAAAGCATATCAGCCTTGATTTTTTTTCATCTCTTACACGTCCAACGTCGGTTGACCGACTCAGCTCAGGGTCAAGGCCTACTTTCTCTTAGGCAACGTCAAAATATGTTCGAGGTCTATTTGGATTGAGCTAAGAATTTTAAATATCAATACTTCTTGATTACTCCTCTCTCAGTATGTGAGTAAATGTGATGTTCAATTTAATACGCCCTAGAAATGTTCGGAGAGTTTAGGGTGGAGTCTAAACTCTAGGTTGCCCTATTTTTGTGCTTTATGTTCTTTAATGAGTTACATATGATGCTGCATACATTTTATAAAAATTTGATTGCTCACCAAACACTATCAGTGTAGTATGTATGGCAAAATGACTAGCACCCCACAAACATGGACGGCGGCATTCAGATAAACCCACTTACTCCATTTCTCTATGCTACCAAATTTATCAATTCGTTATAAAGAGTTATTCCCAATTTTCTTTTTTTTCATAAAGTAAACTTTTTTAATAAGTTTTTTTCATATAATTTTATACTATGTCTGTCTAATATTAAATATGAATATGTTATTAATAAGATTTCGTCATATTATGATAGTTTAATATCTTCGGTTAGACACAATCTTAATTGTTTGATAATATAACTTTTAAAATATATTATAACTAAATGCGAGTAGACATCTCTCAGATATTATACTACAGTCTATTAGTGCCAAATAATTAATTGCTACAATAATCCACACTTTCAAAAAGTGATAGTGCTGCTTAGATGAACTTTAGTATTGCACCATTAATTATAAAATTAGTTAATTAGTTACATATGCTTTCTTAGATATAATATATCTTTTTGAGCTGGAACGCATGGTTATGCCTGGTTACAGTGCAGACATTGAATAACTAATTACTAATTTCTTCCAAATTATTATGGGAGTAGTTGAGCAATTTGGGTTCCTTTTGTTTTCTCTTCACTTTACTTTTCAATTTTGTCAAATGAATAGGATCTTGTCTCAATACTTAATACAAAGAATATATGTTATCTTTTATTTTTAAGTCTTGTCTTGACAAAGTTCTCTTTGTAATTGTTGCAAAAGTAAAAGTGCTATAATAAAACAAGTAAATCTATTTAAAAAAAAAACAAGTAAATAAAACAAGTAAATCTATTAATTAAATGAAAAAAAATGAAACTTTTTTGTTTTTACTATTATTTTTATAAATATTTTAATTTTCGACAACTAAATAAATATTATGACAAGTTATATTAATTTTCCTCAAAGTAATTTTAAAGGACATAAACACTTATTTAATTTTTATTTTTAAGAGAATTACAATTTCAGTAAAAGAGAAGGAGGAGAAGACCATTTTTTGTCTATAAATGATTTTTAAATAAATTGGTGAACTCTAGCATCTTTACGGATTTACTTTAGAACTTTGTCCTCTCTACAGTGGATCGACTGTTTGCCTTGTTTTAGAGATTAGTGGTGGTCTTTTGGTTCCTTTTGATAGACTTTGATCTGTTGGTGGATCTAGTTGGTTTGAGATCTAACATGTGAGTAGCGATCAAGGTGAATTTTTAGCAGCTGCGGTCAGTTTTGGATGATGCGGTGAATAAAGTGAGTGACAACATTAGTGATGCTGTAAATGATTTTGTCTGTGCTTATGAGGTTTCTATCCTGAGAACAATGAAATTCATGTTGAGACTATCCCTATCAATGAAGGTGTAAATAAGGATGTTGGTCTTAGTAAATGTGGAGAATGTATTCTTTGGTAATTTGTTAAACATGCTGAATTTTATGGCATCCAGGCACCTATTGGTGTTCCCTCTTTAATTTGTGGCACTTTGACTGTTTAAAAGAAAGACATTATTACTTGTGAGGATGAGATTGGTGTTGCCCCAAGTGTTTTGACTTTTAGTTACATGTTAAATGTTGGGAAAAGTATTGTTGACATTGTGATACACATTATTGCACTCGTTGATGAAACCGGTCTGGTTTTTGATGGAGAATTACTGTATCGGCTTATGAGAAGTCATATTCTCAAAGGCTTCTATTCATGCAAGACATAGTCTCGTCTCATTAAAAAAGTGTGGTCTCCCAAATCTGCTAGAGCTTCTTCATCTCAACATATTGCTACTGCTACTGAAATGTTGATCTTCAACTATGATATGTGGTGTATATGTTCTTGTTATATGGTACTAATTCCCATTTCGAGGCAATTACTGGGAGATGGTGATATGCAAGAAGGGCTATTGCTTCTATCTGGTGTTCCTAAGAAGTTGTGTGATGTTGGTATCTGTAAGCTCATGCTTATAGTGGATTTAGCTAACGTTGTGTTTGTTTTCACTGCACTCTAATTATTATGTCATGAAGAATGTCAGCAAGACCGTGCATAACATCTTGCTTGTTGGCAGGATCTACTAATGCATTGTTGGTTTCTGGATCCATTTGGTCGTTTCTCCACTAATTAGTTGTTGGTGATACTCTATCCTTTGTCTCTTTTGAGGAAAATAAGGGGAGAAAAAGGCACACCACACTTCTCTTTGAGTTTCTTGTGTATTATTTGTGGTGCCTTTCTTTGAAAAAATGTTTAATCTGTGTTATATGTACTTTGCCTAAAAATTAGTCAAAGGGGGAGTTTGTTATTACGTTTGGATTGACTTATTTTTAGAGGCTAAATAGAAAGTAAGATATCGCGAAAGTTGTTTAGCACATATTAGCTCGTTTGGTTTTGTGTTTGATTTTAGAGGTTATTACAAGAGTTGATTCAGGTTTGTTCTGTCCAAGTTTTTGCTGACGTTGCTTGAAAGGAATATTTGGTTTTAAGAACCTCGCTGAGCAAGATATTTGGAATATGTTGTGTGACATCTTGGTGTGCGTGCTATACAGATTAGTTCTAATTCACTTTAAAATTATTCAAGATTTGTCAGTTTTAATTCTTCAAAAAGTCTGATGAAGTTGCGTATAGAAAAAAACATTTTAATCCAAATTAGTTTGGTCAAATATTTGATTAAATCATATATTTATTTGGAGAATATCTTAATTGAATATGATTTAAATAATAAATTTGAATTTGCATTTATTAAAAGATTTGGAGCAGATTTATTTAAAGGAGATTTATTTTCTTTGATATCCAATTAAAAATCAGATTGAATAAGTAGTTTTTGGTTTAAAGGAAACGGGATTGAATTTGATTTAATCAAGAGATTTATTCTGAATCCTTTACTTGAAAATTTAGAATTATGATTTATATCAACTAAATATTTTATTTGATTTGTATAAGGTTCATAATTATTTTACGTGGGTAGATGTCAAGCCAAATGTTCCATGATCTGTGAGACATCTTGTCTCGTACTGGTTACTTGGAGAGCAAGATAAATTGAAGTGTATATTGTCCTTTTAAGATTTGTTTCTTTTTTTGTTATATCAGAGATATAAGTTTGTTAGCATGAGTTTGGATTTGGAAAAGATATATTTTTAGCAAGATTTCCTTTAAAATGTTTATTTCTTCAAGATCAATCCAGGATCTCAATCATCATAATGAAGATTTGATTGGTTGTGTGTATTGTTTGGAAGATATGATATAAATTAAATGCAGGAAGATTGATTTTTTTATAATAAAGAGATTTAGATTAAGTATAGAAATGATCAATCCAGATTGGCAATCAACATTATTGAAGATTGATCTCTTGTGATTTTTGAATTAATAGTTTATTTTCTTATGTGTACAATCATGAGATTATTGAAACTGCACTTTCTGAAATAATGAAGTTTTTATCCGAATCAGTTTATTAAAAATGAAATTTGAAGATTTCTGATAGGATTCAAGAATTAACCAATCAGGCTTTCAATAATTATAATGAGGGATTGGTTTGTGCACTTTTGAGATTGCAGCCAAATTCATGAAGAAACACGGTTGGGCTTTTGGAGTTGGATAATTGTGATCATGTAAGGAGTTCATCTCTTTTGTGAAGAATTAGAAATTGATAGAAAAAATCTACTCTATAGAAGAGTTTTAGTTGAGTCTTTTTTATTTTGTATCGTGGAACTCTATTCGCTATTGTCTTTCTTATATAAAGGAACTAGTAATAAACACGTGCATTCGCACGGGTTCTGTTCGGTTACACGAATTTGGATACATCATTTATTTTAAATAAAAATGTTAAAAAAGAAAAAAAAATAGATAAATAATTGATTATTTCGTATACGAAAATATTTAGATCAATAATAGAGTTTTTCCCGTATACCATTTTTAGATTAAAAATATTTAATCATAAATACCATTTCTCGTATATAAAAATATTTAGATCAATAATAGTTTTTTTTTCTGTATACAGACTTTATTTTTGTTTAGTATCATTTGCAAAAATATTTGGATCAATAGTAAATTTTATATATAAAAATATTTAGATCAATAATAAATTTTTTCCCGTATACCATTTTTGAATAAAAAATATTTGGGTCATAAATATTCGTAAATAATAGATTTTTTTCCGTATAAAAATATTATTTTTGTTTAGGTATCATTTACAAAAATATTTGATCAATATTAAATTTGTGTATATTAAAATATTTAGATCAATAGTATATTTTTTCCCGTATACCATTTTTGGATCAAAAATATTTGATCATAAATACCATTTCTCGTATATAAAAATATTTAGGTCAATAATAGATTGTTCCCTGTATACAGACTTCATTTTTGTTTAGGTATCATTTACAAAAATATTTGGATCAGTAAATTTCGTATATACAAATATTTACATCAATAGTAGATTTTTTCCCGTATACCTTTTTTGAATAAAAAATATTTGGATCATAAATAATATTTTTCGTAAACAATAATACAAATATTATTTTTATTTATGTATCATTTACAAAAATATTTGGATCAATATTAAATTTTCGTATAAAAAATATTTAGATCAATAATAGATTTTTTCTCGTATACCATTTCTCGTATATAAAAATATTTAAATCAATAATAGATTTTTTTCCCGTATACATACCTCATTTTTGTTTAGGTATCATTTACAAAAATATTTGGATCAATAGTATATTTCGTATATAAAAATATTTAGATCAATAGTGGATTATTTTCCCGTATACCATTTCGGAATAAAAAATTTGGATCATAAATACCATTTTTCGTAAATAATAGATTTTTTTCCATATACAAATATTATTTTTCTTTAGGTGTTATTTACAAAAATATTTGGATCAATATCAAATTTTCGTATATAAAAATATTTAGATCAATAATAGATTTTTTGACCTATTCCATTTTTGAATAAAAAATATTTGGATCATAAATAACATTTTTCGTATATAAAAATATTTAGATAAATAATAGATTTTTTTCCCGTATACAAACTTCATTTTTGTTTAGGTATCATTTACAAAAATGTTTGGAACAATAGTAAATTTCGTATATAAAAATATTTAGATCAATAGTAGATTTTTTTCCGTATATTATTTTTGAATAAAAAATATTTGGATCATAAATACCATTTTTCGTAAATAATATATTTTTTTCATATACAAATATTATTTTTATTTAGGTATCATTTACAAAAGTATTTGAATCAATATTAAATTTTCGTATATAAAAATATTTAGATCAATAAAAGATTTTTTGAATAAATTTTTTTCGTATATCATTTTTGACTAAAAAATATTTCGATCATAAATACCATTTTTCGTATATAAAAAAATATATATCAATAATAGATTTTTTTGTGGAAAAAAGAAGTGAGAAAGTGATGAAAGAGAAAAAAAATAGACAATGAAGAGAGATTTGATAAGTTTGATAAAATATAAGAGTTGTATTATTTTAATAATAAGTTTAAGAACTTTATGGTGTAAAAATCAAAAAACCACAATTTTGATGTGGTGGCAAAAAATTAAATAAGGGTATTTTTGACTTTTCCACAACCATTAATTTTCTTATATTATAGATATAGTTTGTTTTGAGATGTAACTTTGTTTCATCATTCTTATACTGTTGTTATTGTCCAAATAATTGGAGAGTGCTTGAGTTAAAGCGAGAGGTGTCTTAGATTCAAGAGAGTCCTGATCAAATCTCCACGGGTAGTATTAGGAAAGTGACACTAGACGAAGTGAGTTCAGATAAGACCAATTGCACTTCTAACTATTAAGAGTTGAGTTCTTCTACCGAGAATCTTGAATATAAATTCATGGATAGTATTAGGAAAAGAGGAATGGAACCATGAGGGTTCAACTAAGACTAATTTATACTTTTGACTATTAAGAATGGATTTTCTTTTATTGGGTTAACGCCCTCCAGACGTAAGTGATTTTGTATCAAATGGAATTATCGATTCTTGTATAATTTATATTTTATTTTTATTTTGTCTGCTAAGTAATTAACTTCTCATAGACATTATGCCAGACATTGTATTTTATATTTTTTTGAAGAACATAATTTTATATCAATCTCTATAACTATGAATTACTATTGAGTCTTTTATATTTACTCAAAAATATTATCAATAATACTTTTCTCTTATCTTTTTAACATATAATCTCAAATTCAACACTATTATAAACTTTTTCTATATCATTCTTTAATTATAGTAAACTTAATTCAATTCTATAAAATCGATATGCATATTGCTTCCACTTATAAACATATATTCAAAATATATATTCTTGAAAGTAAGACTCCTAACATAATCACCTATAAAATTTTAGAAAACATCATACTACAAAAAAAAAAAAAAAACAACAAATAACCCTTTTTTTTTTTTACATGTATGTTATAAGTTTTGTAAGTTATTTTATTTATTTTATTATAAAAAATAATTAATTTTATTTATATGTTTAACCTAAATCTTTATTTTATATATATATATATATATATATATATATATATATATATATATATATATATATATATATATATATATATATATATATATATATATATATATATAGAAGATACTAGAAAATATTCTAAATTATCCATTTTTTTTGGAAATATTTTAAATTACCCTTTGGTTAATAAATTTACACTACATAAGAAATTATTTAGTAATTAGTTAATGAGTCAATTATTTTCATTCTAAATAGACCATAATATAACACGCAGCTCGATCACATTTAGTCATTTTTTAATTTCAACTTTTTTACTTTTCATTTTCTTCTTTTGATTCAAATTTTAAATTTCTTCACTTTCTCACTTTCATTTTAAATTTTTCTCTCCATTTTCTCTTTCCCTTTTTATTTTTTTAAGCATAAATAATAAAACATTGAACCCTTTTTTAATATAATGAAGAAGAAAACTAAAATATATTGAATTTTAAAACACAAAAGTTAGTCTCCACATAAAACATAACTATTTTATGGTTATTAAAACATTATTTATTTAAATATTTAAAAATAATTCATAGTTATGAAATTAATAAATTATTTTTAATTAATAATTATCTTTATTTGAGAGAGATAATTTTTATTTTTTTTCTTTCTTCATCTCACACAATTTTTTCTTTTTGAATGGTTATTTAATACAATTGAGTGTATACGATTATTGTTCATTTTACAATTAAGTAATTCATTTCAAATTTACATTTGTATCTAAATATATTTTATACCTTATTAAATTGGATAAGGTTAAATATGTTTGCGGTCCTCCTAAATATCTCAAATTTTACTTTTAGCCCATCAAAATATTTTCTTCAAAGTATAGTCCTCCAAAAAAATATTTATGCACATTTTTTGTCCCTTTTACAACTTAGCGATGATTTTTACAACTTAGCGACGGAATTAGCAACAGTTTTAGCAACAATTTATTAATTAGCGAGCGAATTAGAGAGATTTTTAGCGACAGTTTTAGTATTAGGGACCAAAAGTGTGGATGAAAAATTTTAGGAGGACCATTCTTTGAAGAAAATATTTTGAAGAACTAAAAATGAAATTTAAAATATTTATGAGGACCACAAACATATTTAACCCAATTAGATAATACTCAATAGCAGTGTGAACAACTAATTTTCCATCTCACGGATCATTATAAGGACAATATATATTTTATTTTAATCAACAATTGTCTTTATTTGAAAGATAAAATCTTTATTTCTAAATGTCAAAATTATTTTGTTGTCTTTCTCCATCTCACGGGTTCTTTGTTTTTTGTACAGTTATTTAATACAATTGAGTTTATATGATCATTGTTCATTTTACGATTAAGTAACTCATTTCAAAATTACATGTATAGCTAAATACATTTTATACCTTATCAAATTGGATAATACTCCATAGTCATGCATACAACTAATTTTCCATCTCACGAGTCACTATCACTGCAATACTCATTTTATTTTTTATCAACATTATTTAAGTTTATAAGATCATTGTTTATTTTACAATTAAGTAACTTATTTCAAATTTATATGTATATCTATATATATTTTATACCATATCAAATTGGATAATACTCCATAGTCGTATAAACAACTAATTTTTCACATTACTTTGAAAAATAAAATAAAAAATAGTTAAAAATGTGACTATTTTAATTAATTATAATTTATTTTTTATTTTCAAAGACAACCTAAAATTTACTTCAATATTTATTCCAATTACATTTTTTAAATTGCAAAATATGTTTATCGACTTCAAAAGGAGTTAAGGATTTTGACTTTTATTTTTATTTTTAAAAGGAGTTAGTTCTTGGTTGAATGGGTGACTCTTTTCTTTTTAAAAAGGAGTTAGTGTTCTAGCTTTGTAAAAATAAATTGTTTCATTTTAAAATATGTTTAAATTTGTTTCTGCCAAGTATTATGAAAAAAATTACATGTTATTTTTTATTTGGTAAATATTCTATTTTTATTATTTGATGATTTGCAATTTAAATTTAATATTTTTGTTGTTTCTATCTCATTACATTATATCTTTTCCCATAACTAAGAGATTTATAATTTTTTTTTATTTTGCATGAATATTATTAATTATTTTTTGTCATGAAAATGTGTTAGCTGATGCATATAAAACAAATATTTATTTGATTGGATAAAGAGTTGTAAATGGTAGTTGAATATATTATGATTGGTGGAGGTTTTTTTATGTGATCTTCAACGGACGGTGACTTTGTTTACTTATTAGAGTTAGGGATTGTATTTGTACTCAGAAACAACAACTGTCTCATATGCTTTTGTGGCTTAGAGTACTCAATTTTATGTGTTGCAAGATTATATATTGAAATATAGTGAATTATATTGTATGAACTATGATTACAATAGAGCTTTATATAGTCTTAGGGGTTAAATATGTTTTTAGTCCTTATAAATATGCGACCCTGCATTTTTAGTCCCTATAAAATTTTTCTTCAATGAATGGTCCTTCTAAAATTTTTATTCATCCAATTTCAGTCCCTGCTATTTTCTAAAATTTTAAAAACTGATTAATTTTCCTTTAATTTTTAAATTTTTGAATAATTTTTTTTTATATAAGTTTAGAATACTGTATAATATTTATTTACCAAGTTTTAGAATTTTTTAAAACGAGAAGAATTAAACGTGAATTTTTCAAATTTCAAAAAATAATGATAAAAGTAATGAAAATCTCAACTTAAAAATTAAATTTTGAGTCCCTTTTTTTTCTAGAAACTTTTTAAAACATTATGAACATATCTGCAAAATAATTATTCAAAAATACACATTGGTTTAACAGTAGGGACTGAAATTACATACATAAAAATTTTAGAAGGACTTTTCATTGAAGGAAAATTTTATAAGGACTAAAAATGCAGGATCGCATATTTATAAGGACTAAAAACATATTTATCCCTAGTCTTAGTGACATGATTTCAAGTTTTAACCTTAACAAATTTAATATTAAAAAAAACATAGTCACTAGTAAAAAAATATACATTTCCTAATAAGACATCACGTCAGTTAAATATGTAACCGATGTGAAAACATGAAAAAATTTAAATTTTGAAATTTTTTTATGACTTCCCAACTATGGAAAATTTAACCGAAAGAAAATATATTTTATTTTTATTTAAATAATTGAGTGTGTGAATTATCCCATCACTGGAATATTTGAGCGAAAGGAAAGACATTTTATTTTTATTTAAAAATATGAGCATTTAAGCTATTTCATCGATGAGATATTTGAACGGTACGAAAAATAGCTTTCCCTTCATGTCTATAATTTTCTTCACGCTTATCTTTGATTATGATGTTGTGTAGATCATATGAAGGATAAAGTACAGTTTCGGTTTATAAAGCGAGGAATATGGCTGGTAAGGAGTGAAGCTACTTTAATACGCTTTTGATGCTTCTGAATCTGTTAGGTCTTCCTACGTGTTTGTTGCTGACGAGGTCGATCTTCCGTTCCTCCAGAGTCCGTCGAACCCTTCCTTTGGAAGATGATTGTGCATATTTGGCCAATTTGTCTGGGTCTTCCCTAGAGGAAGAACTGGTGACTCTTGATAGGTATACTCAACGTGCCTCTGCCTCTCTGGCCCTTGGTGGAACTGACTGCTGGGAAGCTCTTTGGCCCGACCAACATATCTAAAGATTCAGATGAATACGCACCTGCAGGAAATATAGGTTTTGCATGAAGTTGTTGTTTCACCTTTAATATTAATGTCGAGCTTCAAGCCATTTCTCATGATCTTGATATTTCTTGGAATCTTGGTTTTAGAAATTGATTTGTGAGTCTGACTCTCAAACGACTTTGAAGTTTATTCAAGAGGGTGTGTCTTCTACTCATTATTATGTGCCTCTAGTGGATTATATCAAATCTCTTATTCATAAAGAGTGGCAGGTTGTCCTTGTTCACACCTTACGTGAAGGAACTCACTACTACAAAATATACCTTTGATAACACCATATTACTACGACCGTTTAAACAATTGTAGTAATAACTCATTTTCGTGCGCCTAAATTTTATTATTTTATTAAAATACATTTCATCACACTCCTAAATAACAACTATTGTGATAGATGAAAGGTTACTTACTTTGATTCCTAGAACCAACAATTTTTCCTCTTTTCGTTACAAAAGGCTTGTCCTTATACTCTTATAAATATATTAAAATTAAAATACTTATTACCACAACTATTACCAAAAGCCATTGTGAATGATACTTACATTTTATCACGGTTTTTGTTAACAACTGTGGTGATAAGTTTTAAATATATATAAGTGAAGTTAACAAGCTTCAGCATAGAATATCTGTCACGCTCAAAACAAAACCCTAACATCTCTCTCTTCCACGTGAAGGGAACTTGTCCTCATAAGCTTCTTCAAACTAAAAGGTAGTCGAGTTCATATGATTTATATTTCTTCTTCTTCTTCATAAGCTTTCGTCCATGTTATTCACACGCTTTCTTCCATTTTCTCAAAACAAAACCTTAACATCTCTCTCTCTCTTCCAACTCGTCCTCATAAGCTTCTTCAAACAAAAAAGTAATCAAGTTCATACGCTTCTTCTTCTTAATCTTTCTTCTAAGTTATTCATATATGTCCATGTATGATACTAGTTCTTCTTAAAGAGGGTTTTTCATTTGGCGTGATTTTCTTATTTTTTTGGGTTATCTCTACTTGGATTATGTTTCTGTTTATGTTAACATGTTGTTGATGTCATGCTAGTTTATGTTTCCAAATCAGGTTAACAATCTGAAAGTTGTTTATATTTTGAAATATGGCTCAAGAGTTTATGTTTCCAAATCTGATTGAGTTTATGTTTCCAAATCTGTTGATATTTGGCATGGTATTTTTTGACTTGTAGGGAAAGTGAATGAAAAAAATTAACTCAAAAAGGCACATACTATGGGTGTGGTTCACAAATGGTTTGTGTTACTATGGAGAAACAATACAAAAAGTATGAAGCTACTGTGGAAGCTTCATCCACCTTGTATTTTTTTCACAGCAACACAAAGTAGATCAACTTCATATCATTCCATGAATCTTTTCAATAAAGGTACGTTGGTGAAACATTTTATGAGTTGTTATGTTGTTGTATTTTGTTGATAAATATTGTGAATGTTTCTATATGTTGTTGTTGATAAATATTTCTTAGAAGATCCAGTTGGGTTTATTATATCGTATGTAGATTACTTGTTTTATTAACCTTCATTGAACATGCATTCATTTAAATTGATTTAGTAAATAATAATCTAAAAATTAAGTCATATTTGAAAACCAACTTAGATCCATCAATGTTTTTCGAATTGCATGCATCTCGTAATTCATCTATCGCTCCTTAACACATAGAACTTGGTCCAATGCCCCAAATTCTTTAGAGCAACAGTTCATTCTCTTTTAGTTTATATTGCAAAACATCAAATTTATTGAAAGAATTTGACTCATCATCATCATCGATTAAAATAATGATGATGATAGTGATGATAATGACTCTGATTAGTCAACATATTGATACTTTGCAAAATAAATTAGAAGAGAATGAATTGTTGCTTTGAAGAATTTGGAGCATTGAACCAAATTCTATATGTTAAAGAGCGAGAGATGAATTACGAGATGCATGCAATTCAAAAAATTGTGGTTCGTTTAAGTTGTTTTACAAGAATAATTAAATTTATCAGATTATTATCTTCTACATCATTTTTAATGGTTGTATATGTTTAGTGAGGTGTAGAAAAAAAGAAGCAATTATGATATTTTATAATAAACTCAAGTATACATACCACAACGGTTATCTTTTGTAACCGAAGTGAAATGTTAATTTTATTCTAAATAAAATTGTTGTTGCTGGGTTTCAAACCCATGACCTAAATACAGTTGTTTAAGATAATCGTTGTGACAGGTAACGCACTACCTAGTTTATCACCACGGTCACACACCCGTGGTGGAAACCAGCATACATACAATCACACACTACCTAACAACTGACGTACAACCGTCATTATAGGTATATCACAACCCGCTATCATATGTGTTTTCCGTAATAGTATATGTTAGTACTGATTAATTTGTTAAATCGGGAGTCTCGCTTGTTTGTTCAAAAGCTAGAAAAATTTTATTTGTCCCTCTCCTTTAATTAATATTTGTTTAGCAAACTCTATGAAAAAATTTCTATTTGTTCTCAACCATATTTGCAAGATATAATTTGTGAACTAGACAAAGATATTTGAATGAAGTAATATTATATATTTGAGGTTATATTTGTTTATATATGATCGTACATCATCACCACGAGTGAAACAACTACTACAGAAAATTGACATTCTTTGTACCAAAGATAATACAAAAGAATTCATTCATGGAAAATACTGTTTTCTATATATATCATGTCCATAATCTAACATGTATGACGTCCATGTGACGAAAAAGTAATGCAATAGCTATAGTTAGTAATATATAACCAACCACAAACCATGTGTATATCACTTCTTTCTTTGGACTACTATCCACCCAAAATCCCAATCATTTTGCTTATATACATAAAGCAACTCCAAACATGGCCTAATTATCACTGCTTGCTACCTTTGAATCAAAACAGAAAAAACCAAACAAACCAGAAACAAAAATGATGAATAGCATCTTTGCAAAACTATTATTCTCAACTTTGTGCATGCTCTTTGTCCTCAAAGCACAATCTTTAATATTTGCAGACCAAAGACTAGCCATAGTCTATCCAGTGATCCAAAACTTCAAGTCCTTGATCACTTCAGATCCATTAGGTGTTACAAAATCATGGACAGGTTCTGATATATGCAACTACAAAGGCTTCTACTGTGATAATCCACCAGATAACACCTCAGCTATTGCTTTAGCTTCTATTGATTTCAATGGCTTTCATCTTAGTGCTTCAACGCTCGATGGCTTTATCGATAAACTTCCTGATATCGCTCTTTTTCATGCAAATTCTAATAATTTCATTGGCACAATCACTTCTAAGATCACCAAACTTCCTTATCTTTATGAGCTTGATTTAAGCAATAACCAATTTTCAGGTCCTTTTCCAATGGCTGTTCTTGGTATGAACAGTTTAACTTTCTTGGATATAAGGTTCAATTTCTTCTCTGGTGGAGTTCCACAGCAGATCTTCACACAAAACCTTGAGATTCTTTTCATCAATGACAATCTTCTCACTCAAAAGTTACCTGAAAATTTAGCTTCAAGTTCAATATTCTTGCTCACTTTGGCTAACAATAAATTCGTCGGGCCGATACCGAGGGATCTTCCGAAGGCTTTGTCGGGTTTAACCGAAGTTGTTTTACTAAACAATGAATTAACAGGCTGTTTGCCTCATGAGATAGGTTATTTTCAAGAGGCTGTAGTTTTTGATGTTGGAAATAATCAACTTACTGGTCCTTTACCATTTTCTCTAAGCTGTCTTGAGAAAGTTGAGGTTGTTAATTTGGCTGGTAACATGTTTTATGGAATTGTTCCTGAGATTGTGTGTGCAGGTTTGATGAACTTGGTGAATTTTTCATTGTCTGATAACTATTTTACTCATGTGGGACCTTTTTGTAGGATGTTGATTCAAAGAGGTGTTCTTGATGTTGGGAGGAATTGTATTCATGATCTTCCTTTTCAAAGATCAGTGATTGAGTGTGCTGAGTTCTTTGCAAAACCAAAGATTTGTCCTTTTATGTGGTTTCATAGTTTCTTTCCTTGTAAGTTTCCATTTCAAAAATCTCAAGTTTCTTCTATTCCTTAGATTACATTTGTGTTGCAATTCTTTATCTGCTTTTTTTTTGGATCATGTGTAATGTATAATAATTGTGCTGAACATTTTCTATATGTTTCTACTTTAAAAGTCAATGTATGCAAATGATAATAATGACCGGAAACCTTAAACTTTTTATCAACAGGGTGTATGGATGATGTGAGTTCGAACCAACGATATTTTATTTATTTGAATTTAATTGATGAAATTTTTTCAAATGAGTGCTAGTAAAGATACAACATTGACAATTCTACCCATAAGAACTAGTAAAATATTTGTCAAAATCTTTTTTTGTGAGTTTAGTGTTTGTTCTCGTTGCTTCTTCTCTTTATATAACAGTTCTGACTATTTTACACGAAGACCCATTAGAAAAAATTTAATGTGATTGTCTCTAATTTGTATGACCTCTTAATGGAGATTATGAATCAGACATGATTACCCAAATCCCAAACCATGATATCCTCAATCAGTCATAAATGCATTCTCTATCATATCTCAATCATATGTTGCCTCGAGCTAGACTTGGGTCGACATAAATAACCTGCTCCATCAGCTATTACAACTCAGTCTTGTTCTTCTAGAGAAATCATTAATCAGGGCGAACTTCATGGAATTCGGGTTGAATCTAGTCCACTCAAGAACCCGGTCCAAGAACTCATACATTTATAAAGCCCTTAAAGTCTAGGTTGTAAAAGGGCGAAATGCTTTCCTAAATCATACCAAGAAACCGAACATGTACACAACTCCTCAAGCAGTAGTAGTGTAAGGACAAAATATTTACTTAAGTCATATCAAGAAACCAGACATGTAGGCAACTCCTCAATCATGAGATGTATAAAGGCGAAATGCTTTTCTGAGACTGACATGCCTCTACGCATGCTCATTTTTGGGCGAGGCATGGCATCCTGAGATCATGGTTGACCAATGTCTGTTGGTTGCTTGACTGCTCCACTTCCCCTAGTAGTGATGATAGAAACGTCTTAGAAATAGGAGACACTCGTGATCTATCCCTACTTCTTGCAACCCTATTATGGTATTCTTAAATGCGCCTGTCATTTTGTTTGTCACTCAAACCCTATAAATAAGCTTTTCTCTTTCTCATTTTTCTCATCTCGTACTTTACCTTATAAATTTTCAGTAAGTATCTTTGCGCCATTCTCTCTTTTTAGTCTGGAATTTTGAACAAACGCTCACGAAACCTAATAACACCTATTTTTCCCTTTCTTCTTTCATGATGTTTATTCAAGAGTGTGACTCATCTAGGAGGGTCATAGAATCCTAAAATAATGTCGAGATGTGCGATTTGTGAACTAAATGCATGCAAAGTTCAAAATGGGGTATGAGGAGAGTATATTGACAATTTGTAGAAATGGGGTTCTTCAGTAGTTATGCGAGTTTGTCTAGTGATAGTTCAAGGAACAAATCACCTAGTGATAGTGGCTTAGTTTCTTCTTCCTCAGGTTCTTGAATCGATCTAATTTAGCGTGGACTCAATATTGAAGTTCGTAATGATTTGTCTAGAAGAATAAGGTCAGTTGAAATAGCTGATGGACCATGATGATTATGTCCAAGTCTAGTGTAGGGTAATATCTAATTGAGATATGATAGAGAATAAATTTATGGTTGACTGAAGATATCATGACCTGAGATTTAGACCATTAAACTTGATTCCCAATCACCATTAAAAGGATATGCGACTTTATGAATCAAGGACAATCACATTAAATTGTTTTTGACGGATCTTCGTGTAAGACGAGTCAAAAATACTATACAAGAAGAAGAGCGAAAGCAAAACAAACACACAATTTCTAATTTCTAAAAGATAATTTGAATTTGACTTTATTAGAACTCACTTGTAAAATTATCATTAGTATATTTTACGAGTACCCAACCTAAGCCTAATTATTAGTAACTATCGCATAAAGCCTAATTATTAGTAACTATCGCATAAATAGATTGCAAATTAACATAAATATAAATATATACTATTGAAGAAAAAATGGTTGGACATTGAACAACCTTAAAGGAGAATAAACAAAAATTGCAAAGAAAAGGTACTTTTCAAAAGTAAATGGTCCCTAAATTTGTGATATACTGATATTGCAAGGATAAGCACAAGATTGCGGCGGTGCCTAAGTCACTTTTTTACTTTCTATTTGTCTTGGCTGCCACAATAAACAAAAAAGCTCCTACTTTTTCTTATCAATTGATCATCTATATATGCTCTCTCTCTCTCAATTACTCTTACTAAGCTCATAGTTTAGAACCTATTTAGCAAAGAGACACTGAAGTGTGTGCTTTCAATTACCTTTTAGGTGATAGTTATATTCCTAAATGTATAAAGTAAAAATCACCAAATCTTCCTAGTTGAAGCAAAATTCAATTGTTTTTTATCAATATGATTTTCAGTATGCATGTAGGACAAGGATCAACAATCTACTTCTACATGAGAGACACTAGAGATTAGGGGATTGAACTAAATCATTGCGGATGCACGATGAATATTCTCTCAATGTGAACAAAATCATTTTTTGAAGGCAATGTGATCAAAATCATGATTATTACATGTCACATAGAATCACAAATGATACAATACTTTTTTTGGTACAAAATAAAAGACTCCAACATTTAGAAAACTAAAGAAAAACTGGATTCTTTGTTTGACGGCTTAGAAACATTTGGTTTGCTGAAAAAACTTTGGAATAGCCAGAAATAGATGGTAAAAAGGGGACAATTTCTCTACCCATCACAAAAAAAATGGGTAGTGTACCTTCAACCAATCAGATGACACTATTTAATTTTTATGTATTTAATTATTTATTATATAGAATAATTGTTTGATGTTTTCAATGCATTTTACACTAAAGGTAACCTTACCCAACTTTTTAAGTTGGGTAAATAAGAATTCACCTTGTAAAAATAGTTAAGAATATATAATGAACATATAGAAACATAGACCAGAAAGAAAGAAGATAACCTTATAGATTACATTTTTAATAGAATATAAATAATAGTAGATATTAAAAACAAACAACACTATCTTGACTATAATAATAATAATAATAATAATAATAATAATAATAATAATAATAATTATTATTATTATTATTATTATTATTATTATTATTATTATTATTATTATTCTATCTTATATAAAAAAGTTGTTAAATTTTGGAGCCAAAATTTGGGATAATATAGTCATTTTTAAATTATTTAATTATTATTATTAAAGATTGATTCATTTAGGCTCTATTTGAAAGTTTGGAGAGGAAGAGAGAGGAGGGCTTTGGAAAATAGGAAGAATTTGGTGAAAAGGATAAAAAGATTTTGGGTAGGAGGGTTTTGGAGGGTTTGAGTTTATTCATAACACCAAAACCCGATAAAATAGGGAAACTCAAAAATTATATTAAAGGAGGGTTTTTGAGGGTCTTGAATTGCTTACATAAATTTTTTAAATATGTTGTTATATTATTCTGAAAATTAAAAATTTAGTAATAATAATGACTCTTTTATCATTCTAAACAAAATTATTTTTTCAAAAAATATCAAATATTTTTCTATATTTTTTTTAAATTTCGTTTTTGGAAGCCTTCCACTCTCATCGCCTCCAAACTCCCAAACATAACCTTAAGGTAAATTCCTATTAATTAAATATATTAATAATTCTACAAGCATATTAAGATAAATTTGATTTATTTTTCATTTAGCCACTAACTCCATAAACTTCATCGTGGTACTCCATAATTTTTTTGACTAAATTTAATTATCCACTAATATCTTATCAAATATAAAAAAAAAATTAAAATATAAAATAGAATTAATATTTAGGTCATTTAGTCGCACTAACTCCATTAACTACATTCTGGTACTCCAATTTTTTTTAAATTTAATTTAAAAATAATTGTCCACTAACATCTTATAAAAAATACTAAACACTAAAATAGAAGAAAATTGGGAAATAAACTTTATGATAAAAAAATTTTTGTTTATTTTCTAATTTTATAGATCTTTTGTTAATTTTTAATTATGAAAATTTTAAGACATTATAGATGAAGGTTAAACAAGTTTACTTACATATTTAGACAATCTTAAAATTAAGTATATTATTATTATTATTATTATTATTATTATTATTATTATTATTATTATTATTATTATTATTATTATTATTGAGTTTAATAGATCCACATACATATTATGGATTATGGATGGAGATAGGGCCGACCCAATAAATTTAGAAGGCCTATTTTAAGTTAAAAATAGAATTTCTTAATCAATCCCTTGATACTCTTAGGCACTTATCGCATTTCTATTTATGTCCTCTGTATCCAGATATACATGTCAGGAATCAACTTTTTTTGTCCAAAATATAATTTTTTTTTGGAGCAACATCTACGGAAGTATTTTGAACTGGTAAACGTTGGAAAAACTTCAACATAATTCAGTTCAGGGAAATTCCCGTAGATGCATATTCGGAACGTCGTCGTGCCAGATGTTTCCATAGATATAGTTCCGAAAGTTTCTGCTTTTCTTTTTCCACACTCACCTTCACCAACCTAAAAAACCATACATCATCAATATCATTTTTATTCCAAAATTCCAACTTTTCCGCGCAGCAAATCAAAGGGAGCAAGAGAAGATTCAATTTCAAGTAAAGATTCAACTTTGTCCATTACATCATCAAAATAGTACATCAATGTCATTAAAATATGTCATAAACAAAAACTCATATGTCACAAACATTATTAAAATCCAGGAGACCCCTAATCAATATATGCAATAGACAAGAGACGTCGTCCAGCATAATTGTAATCTCATCATGCGGTAGATAGAAGGAGGACGTCTCAAGGTACCATCTCTCTGCAAAATCCATCATCGTCACGTTGTGGACCATGTTGTAACCGATCTCACAAAGGTCCTTCAGACCAGAGGCAGTAAGGACATCCTAGAACCACTCCTCCTGTGGTTGCTCCAAAGATAATATCTTTCGTCCCTAGTTATAGAACTTTTGGGCATCACGCCACTAAATTTTTTTAATGAAAACAATGTTAATAAGAAACAATGTTACAAATAATAAATTTCCAATGAAAATAGAAATAATTTGAGTAGTTACCTCTCCATCCCAGACATGTTTGGCAGTATGCTCGGCGTACCCTGTCAGCAGGGACATATCGGATGGACTTCCCGGGAAACCCTCAGGTGCATCTTCGTCACCATCAACATCCTCCTATGGTGGGTCATCAACCTCTGGAGGTAGCACCAGATGAACATCGTCTACAAGAAGTAGAAAAGAACTATCTCAACGAGACTTGCGGGAATACGGGGCCTGTGATGAACCCTCAACAGAATCTTGACGCCTCCGGGATGAGTGGATGAAGGTTGTGCAATAGGATGTGCACTAGTCGTAGCTTCAGTTGTAGGCTTTGCAGGAACAGATGCACCGGCTCCCTCTATAATTGTATGGCTCCGTGCAGGTCAGACGAATACATGTTGTGCAACCCATCCATGTATAAGTCGGTCCTTTCTGTCAGCCATAAAGTATGCAAGGTATAACCAATAAATTAGAATTAGATACAAATAAATTAAAAAAAATTTACTTTCAGATATATACATATGGAAAACTTATGTGGATACACCAACGGAAGTAACCAGCATTTAAAACATTTGGGTTGTTCTGAAGTTGCATCTACAGAAATACCATAATGTCAACTTGTTCCATAGATGCACCTCCGGAAACTTCTACAACTTCAACATTCGCGAAAATGGCGTCTCTAACCCATGAAAATCCATTTTTTGAAGTCCTGATTTTTCGTTTAAGATGACAAACAATACCTACATTATCTCTAAACTATGTTTCTAAAACTATCTAAGGATTTCTAACCCTAAAAGTATATTCTAACTCTTTTACGGGAAATACTCAAAAATACCTCAGAAACTCGAAAACTTACTGATTATATTGAGCTTTGAATGATTTGGAGTGTGTTGATCGTTGAAGTTGATGTTCTCTGTCGAACTCAAATTTGGTGGAAATAGAATTTTTGAGGTTTGAGAGAGTTTGGAGAGATTGAAGATGAAAAGTTAAGAATGAGGGAGGAGAAGAGACTCTGGCGCAAATGTATCAAAAAAAGTTCCGGAGATACATAACGAAAAACATTTCGTAAATGCACCTCCGGAACAAACCAACGTTAAGTAAAAAAAGGTGTGTCCGAAGATACATGTCCGAAAACAGAGGCATTTTCGGAAGTGCACATAGTATCTAAGAACCCGAAAGGCTGGGGTAAGAAATTCTCTTTAAAAAAATGGGTCTAAATCAAATGAGAACTTTGTTATTATGAGAACTCAGAACTTTTAATAACAACCCTACGACTTAAAATCAATGCTTCAGATTTTACTTAAATTTTAAGAGACAATAATTAATAGTTAGATTCTGATTTAAATACATATCACATAAATGTATATCTGAGCATTGATTTTAAATCGTATGGTTATTATTAAAAGTTCGCAGTTCTCATAATAACCAAAGTTCTCATTTGATACATCCCCATATATATATATATATATATATATATATATATATATATATATATATATATATATATATATATATATATATATATATATATATATATATATATATATAATTTTAATAATTAAAAATAACACATCAAAAATACAATGGTATATTAACCAAACAAAACACTAAAAAATTATAAATATTATTTAAATTATAAATTGTTTTATATAATTTTATGTTTTTAAAATTTTTTATATTTTTAAAATATTTTTTGTCTAATTATAATAAAAAATTTGGTCCACTAAATGCTCGATGTTGTAGCACTTTGGGCCTAGATGGAGATGAGTTAACTATCTTTGTGTTATTTGTTAGACTTCTTTCACACTACATGATAAAAACTGCAAAGAACTAATGAAATTTGTTATGAACATATTTTTTTATTTGTTTATACATTTTCTTATTTTATATTGTATTTAGGGTTGAAAATGAGTCGAGTCGAATTCGTCTCAGCTCGGCTCGATTCGTTAAGAAATGGTTTAGCTTAAATATCAGTTCGAGTTCTTCACAAAAAAAATTTTAGCTCAAACTCGACTTGCTAGAAGTTCACGAACAACTCGATTCAACTCGTTTGCATCACATACTTAAAAGTTATTTTTAAAAGTCTATTCTTTTTATATGCGTGACATTCTAAATCAATTTTTTTAAATAAAAAATATAAAATTAAAATAAATGTTATAAGATTGAAATTTATACAACATTGATTTTATTTATTTAATTATTTTTAGAAATATTTTGTTTATTGAAAATATTAATTATCAATCAAACCATTAGATTAAAAAAATATATAGTGCTAAGATTTAGAGTCAATCTTTAAACCTACTCTTAAAAACAATATAATTCATCTCATATATAATTGAGTTGACTCATGAACCTAACGAGTTGACTATGTATAGTTCAAGTTCAACTCATTTAGTTAACGGACTTAGTTTTTATTTCATATTCAACTCATTTTGTTCATGAACCTAGTTCAACGGTTTAATTATCGAACTGAGTTCCGAACTATTTTCGAGTTGGTTCAGTTCATTGTCAGTCTTAATCGTATTATAAGATTGAAATTTATACAACATTGATTTTATTTGTTTAATTATTTTTAGAAATATTTTGCTCACTTGATATTAGTTATCAATCAAAACCATTAGATTAAAAAAATATATAATGCTAAGATTTAGAGTCAATCTTTAAACCTAATCTTAAAAACAATATAATTCATCTCATATATAATCGAGTTGACTCATGAATCTAACGAGTCGAACTATGTATAGTTCAAGTTCAACTATTTAGTTAACGGACTTAGTTTTAAGTTCATATTCAGCTCATTAGACTTAAAGATTTAGAGTCAATCTTTAAACCTACTCTTAAAAACAATATAATTCATCTCATATATAATCGAGTTGACTCATGAATCTAACGAGTCGAATTATGTATAGTTCAAGTTCAACTCATTTAGTTAACTGACTTAGTTTTTAGTTCATATTCAGCTCATTTGGTTCATGAACCTAGTTCAACGATTTAATTATTGAACCGAGTTCTGAACTATTTTCGAGTTGGTTCATTTCATTGCTAGTCCTAATCGTATTATAACAATGAAGATTGTTGTTAATTTATTTCGCGTGCATTGCACGGGTCCAATTACTAATAATAATAATAATATCAACTAACATCTTTCCAAACTCTCAATGTATTAACAAGCAGCATCATGTGTTTACTAACATAAAATCAGGAAAAAAATTAATAAAACGTGTCTTCGTAAAAAAAAGTCAACAATCTGTATGGAAGAGGAGACAGACAATATCGTAATTATTTTAAAAAGTTTCATGAACCTACATCAATTTCAATCTATAATAATCTCAATGTAACAATCTGCATGGACGAGGAGACAAGTCAACAATCCGCATCAATCTCAATGTATTAGGTGCTTTCATGAATTACTAAGAAATTTGAATGAGACAATTGCTACCACTATACATAAGAGTTGGTTCAAAAAGAGAGACACCTATATCAAAAAGTAAACAGCTCAACTAAACTATTCAAGTTAACAACGATAACCAACTTGTAAGAATAAATAACATTTGAGTGCGCGCCTAAAGAACTGTGATATAATTATTAAGATATATCGACAAAGTGAGAGATTGTTGAAATAATTTATATTTTTTATTATTTTAATATTTTAATTATTATGTGGACATACATATTTTAATTATATTAACTATTTTATCAAAATAAGTGCTTTAAATAATTAAGTGATCATATAAAGTTAAAAGGCTAATAAGATTTCATTTAAAAATTAATTGATTAATGAATTAAGTATGAGAATCTTAATTGGACATTACTCTATAAAATAATATATGATTTTCAGTATATTTTACACAAACATGATATCTCTTCTCTCCATCTGAGTAATATTCATGACATTAGGAGTCTTGGTTGAAAAGAATCACACAAACTTTTGAGTGTTTGTTGCTCGTCTCTTAACCTTTATTTTTTAGAATTACTGCTAAATAAAGTATTCCATATTTTTAAATATTAACTTGTCAATCCTTTAATCGTATACATGTTTATTTGGCTATTTAATTTCCACAAGAAATTTTTTTCGTTAAAATTTGTTGAACACGTACTGTATATGTAATTAATTCCAACATATATTGCATGTTGTATGGGTGTTTAAATGTACTCATTCCGTTTCTTTTTAAGTGTTATTTTAGAAGAGTTTTTTTGTTTCTATTTCTTAAAAAGAAATGAAGAGTCTATTACTATAGTTTTGTGTGACGACACTTAAAAGCAGAGACGGACCCACTTGTGTTGGTGTCTGGGTTGATGCCCCCACTACAATTTCAATAAAGTTAATATATAATATATTAAGTGTGTTTTGGTCTTACTTTTATAGAAGTTTTAGTTTCAAACTCACCAATAATTAATAACAAATGCACATACAAATACGTAGAGACGGCTATTAGTTTGATGACATTTATTAAAATAAATTATGTTACATGTATTTTTTTTAAGAGATGTTGCATGTCTCTTTTTTTTAGTTATCCTTAATACTTAATAGCACTAGTAAAAAAAACAAATGTTATAGAAGCTTGTATATCTATTTTTGAGTTGTAATATATTATTGTTATTAAAATAAATAAAAATATTTAATATTTTAAATTATATATTGCCTCCACTTGTTCAAATGTCTGAGTCCGTCTCTGCTTAAAAGGGAATGGAGGGAGTAGCTAATATGTTCTAAAAAAAATTCTTTTAGTGTTATTTTCGCTTACTATTTAACAACAATTCTAGTTTTTTCTTTGATTTAGGAATTTTCACGTTACTCCCTCCGTCTCACAATGAGTGATTTAATTGGAATAAAATGATGTCCCAAAATGAATGATTCATTTCAATTTTCAATACACTTTTTCCAATTCTATCATTTAATTAATAAAAAATTTCACCATTCTTAATACATGATAAGGGTATTATAGTAAAAATGTCATTCTCTCTTAAATTGTGCTTTTTAGTTTTTCTATGTTGGTTTTTTCTAACACAAACAACTTGAAAATAAGGCAATGATCATTTACCTCCATTCCCTATGAAGCAGTTAGCTAACACATCACAAACCGAATTTAGTGATATTTTCTATGTTTGTAATGTTTTGTTACTCTTGCTACTACAAAACTTTAAGATAGCTAGATGATCATTGTCTTTTCATAGTAAGACAAGAAGAATTTGATCATATCTTCATACATGGAAACTAATTTGATTAATGAAAAGAGCTAAGTGTAGTTTTGAATTTAAAAAATGACATATTAGACTCTGTTAAATAAAGTGTGATGGTGATAGTAGTCAGAAGTGTGATTTGGCATGACAAGTTGGAAGTGTGGAGGAAGCTTCAAGCCCATACTTGTTTGCTCAACAAGACAACAAAAAGGATTCTTTAGGATCTAAACTTCTTTTTTTTTAATTCAAATGAAAAGTTTTCGTAAGAGAAACGATGAATCTCGAATACACGTAATCATCTCTATCGAGATTCGAGACCATGCATATTATTGGGTCTTGCGTGTAAGTCATCATAACATGAATATATTTAAATTATTACTATCTTTTCATATCAATTGGTTTAACAATCACTTCTTTTTATTGCTGAAAATATATGATATTAAAAGGTGTCAATTTTATAAAGAATAAAAAACACATTTTTAATTCTAAAAAAATCGAATAATGTTGAATGAAATGAAAACAAAAAGGAATGCCTTTTTAGAATATTGTGTATCTTAATTCTGATAGATAAACTATGATTAAAATCAAAGATACCTATTAGACTTGGTATTGCCCAAATGCAACACTTGATTGATTCACGCTTCGACAAATTCAACAAATTTATGTTTATACAGAATCAATCATGTGTTTTTCAAGTAATCAAAAAATTCTTTAAAGTCAACACATGTGTGCTCAAGCTATTGTAATCATTGATGGTACTCCACCTCATTAGTCATCACTAGCCCTTACAAGTTCATACCACATTTTCTCTATTGACTCTCGCATATCATTCACAACATATTCCTTACACTTTGATTTTACATTTTTGTTGATATGAAATCGACAAAGCAAATTAATTGTCTTTGGAAATACTATTTCAATTGATTTCATCAAAGCAAGATCTCTATCTGTCAAAATCACTTGTGGCCCAAACCCCTGCTTAGTAAACAATTGTTTTAACTTATCCAATACCCAACAAAAATTCTCTGTCTGCTCAGATTCCATATAGGAAAATGCAACAATAAATGTTAACTCAGTTGATGTCATATTAACTACTTCAAACAAAGGTTTCCCATACTTGTTTGTCCTGTGCGTGTTGTCCATAATCGATACAATAGGAAACACATTCAACAACTTCACTGATTCTGGGTGGGCCCGGGAAATATCTCTCACAACTTTCGACTTATCTTTTTTCTACTCTAGTAAACATAATCTAAATCCTCTATCAGCTTAAACAAATGTTGCATTTTCGTTCTAGGACCCCTGATGTCTTTATGTAACTTACTCTTAAATTTATATATTTGCGTGATCCGAGTGACATTCTCTGAATCTCGTTCTTACAATGACAATAGTATATGACTTGGTGGAACATGACGTTTTGTCAAATCAACAATATGTTGTTGTTCATATGCTTTTAGTAGACCTACAAACGAGTGACCTTCAAATCTATCAGATAAACCATGGTATTGAAGTCCATATTTTACATCACTCTTCCATCCAGAATCATCTTTTGATGATGTTGACGTAATTTTGAATGGAGAATCTCACTTTTTAATAGCACTTTATGTTTCATTATCTCCCCACCTCTATCACAACCAAATATTACTTTGTCACTTTGGTATCTGAACGAGTTATTATAACCGTCACTTTATTCCTGATTCCAACCTCCCTAATCCACCTTATCGCCTCTTCTCGTGTAGCAAATTTGTGTGAAGTTATAAATATATCAGTGATATCTATGCATGTCTGATGTTAAATATAAATAAAAAAAATTAATCAATAAAACATAAAAAAAAATGAATCAGAATACTTATAATAAAGAAATCTTATTGGCAAAAAAAATAAACATCACTACAAAACTTGAAAGGATGTTATTCGGTTATTAAATAAAGTGAACCGGAAAACATAGAGGAAAGTTATCCGGATGAATTTTTTGAACCAAATGACTGAATAGCATGTTTTTTGGTTTGTGCAAAAATTGAACCGGATTTCATTTAGCAATGTTATCCGGTTTAAAAATATAATATATCATATGTCTTCAATGCAAATTATCTGATTCACATAAGTAAGGTATACACTTGTCAATTTCGGATGAATGGTAAAAATTAAAAGATTAAAGAGAAATTAAAAACGATAAATTTAGAATATTTACAAAATCATTGGGGTTAGGAAATAAGTGATGAGGTATAGGGTAAAATTTCCTAATTCTAGTGGGCTAAAAGCCCAATTATAAATTTTTGTTTTTAACTTTAATGAGTTTGTTAAAAAAATTCCAATTTGCAAAGAAAGTGGAGCAAAAGCGTGCATTAAATTTCTTTTTAATTGCTGGCTTTATTATTATTGTCAAATTTTTTGTTGTTATATTTGTAAATAAATTATTCATATTCAATCGTGATAAAATTGTAAGAAACTCAAACTTCACTCTATAACTACTAAAAAAAACTGGATTCTAGGTAGCTAGAATATATGCAGCCACATATTGGACTGGCTAAAATTATTGAATTTGAAATCCAATCATTTATATTTTTTTTTTGACAGAAGATAAATGATATTCATTTATTCAAATCGATAGAGTACATCGTTGTAATACAAATTCAAAATCACCAAAAACAAAAAGGATGAATCTGCGAACAAATCCAGTTAATAGCATAAAACGGCAAATTGCATATGCCTACAAATATTAAGTATTGACTGTATTGAGATGTCTGAAATATTCATGCTTCCGGATCTGTAGCGTTGACGGCACCAAAGTCATTGATTGAATCTGCGCTAGATCGAAACTAATCTTTCAACCTGAAACAAATGAACACCGCACAAAAACGGAAAAACAAAATACCCGCACAAAGACGAGAAATCTTTCAATTTATATTCTAAAGTTGTCTTTTATTTCTTTAAATGTTAATAATAATTACTATAGTTTAAAACATAATATAAAACAGATTGATATAAATAATTTTGATACAAATTGATGTAATTTAAAAAATTAATTGTTTTGATGTTTTATATTATACTTTAAGTATTTAAAATAAATTAACATAAAATAAATAAATAAATAGATATATTTATAACATCAATTTAATAATTAAAATATAAAATAAGTAGAGTTGTGAAATTAAAATTTAAAAAAACCACAACTTTTATATATGGTAGGAGATCAATAAATTTATTCTTAAAGTTCAATACGATAAATTTAATTACATGACCTGTCCTTTTGAGTATTTGCATTTAGCATGACTTTTAAAGTTTCTTTATAATTGTTCAAAATTTATATTAAAAAAACATATCCCATAATTAGGAGCGTTCTCCTATTTCCTTAAATATTTTTATGAGAGAAAAAAATAGAAAATAGAGATATGAATATTTTATACTATCCAACTTCCTCAATAATATTTTAATTAAAAAAATAATTAAAACAAATTTAGAGTTATTTTCTTTTTAAATATTTAAATGAGAAATAAAAGTGATAAAATGAGGGAGAAAACTTACCACTACGTAATGGTCTCTAATTTATTTTCTAATCTAGTCCTATATTTCAACTTCTAAAAATCTTGTGATACTTCAAATCCACATCTTAAATAAAAGAAGTATATAACTAAAAATTAGTACACAATAATAAAATTTAAACATATGAAAAGAAAATAAAAAACATAGATTTAAATAGGGATATATTTCTTCTGACTTGAGAAAGATGTTACTTAACACCCATGATGTCTTCCATTCTTGCTTTTAAAAACTTTTTTTGTGATGCTTCAAATTCACATCTACAAAAACATATATAATTAAGGATTAGTGAACAATAATAAAATTAAAATATTTAATGATAAAATAAAAATCAGTTATTTGAAGTTAAAGATAATAAAATAGAAATCATAGATTTGAAGATAAATATATTTCTTCAAACATGAGGGAGATGTTGCTGCAATCTCCTACCTTCTTACTTTTAAAAATCTTTTTTTGTGATGCTTTAAATCTCAAAATTAGTTTTGATTTAAAGAAGGTAGCAATCTCCTAAATTCCTAAACTAGCCATTAAGTGAGGTAGTGGGGTAGTGGTAGTGGGCAGTGGCTACCTCGTATATACTTTTTTTATCAATTACAATAGATAAATTATTGCAATAAAAAAGACAATTAAAAATGAATAGTTGGCATGTAGAGTAGTGTATAGAAGTTACAAACTAAGTGGATTAATGGTTTGGATAGTTATTTGGATGCTACAGTAGAATATGCATGGAGAGAAAGTGATATGCTATGCATTACATGGGATTATTATTATTATTATGATTATTATTATTATTATATTTAATTGAAGAAGTGAGTGAATTTATAGTAGTTAATTAATTATTATTTATTTTATTTTATTAATTTATGAAAAATATTTGGCGGGAAAATTTGGTGGGAAGAAGTTATAGGATTATAATTTAGTATGATATGATGATGATGATGATATGATATTATTGATTCACAATGTAATTTTTTATTTTACATTTTTATTCATAATTAATTTGATAAAAATAAAAGTAATGATTAATATATTATAGCTATTCAGTTGTATCTAATTTTTTTTACTAAATATTCTTGCCAACTTATTTATTTATTTTTCTTCTCATATTTTTTATTATTTATTTAAAATGTAATTTCTTAAATATTATTTATTTATAATGTCATTTACTTTTTATTACAAATTTACTCATAACAAACTTTATAGAAAAAATAAATTATTGATTAATATATTATAGCTATCCAATTTTATTTGATATCTTTTATTAAAATATCCTTTCTAAGTTTTAAATTTTTTCTCATTCATATTATTTATTTAATAGACTAAATTACAGTTTTACCCTCCCTATTTTATCTAATTCACGAAATTAATATCTATTTTAAATTCAAACGGTTTTGGTCTTCTTATTTTAAATTTAAACAGTTTTAATACTCCTTTCATGTTTTTCAAAGAAAAACGATGAGATTTTTTATTTTTTAAGTTATATTTTTAGTTTAATAATAAGTTTATATACGATGATTTGTCATGTTTTATAAGTAATTTATCATTAAAAAATTGAAAATACACTTTATTTTAAGTGTAAAATTATGAAAGGGAGACAAAAACTGTTTAAATTTAAAATAGGGACCAAAGTTGTTTAAATTTATAATAGGGAGATCAATTTCGCGAATCAGAAAAATAGTGGGACCAAAACTGTAATTAAACATACTTAATATTTATCGGAAATGCATTACACCTTACAATTAGAATATCAAATACATTTTGAGGTTCACACTTATAATCTATAATATAAGAAAAGTTGTTGTTCTGAAAATCACAAAAAATCTATAATATAAGAAAAGTTGTTGTTCTGAAAATCACAAAAATATTTTTTTGTTATCTTAGTATAAATTAATAATTTGGCGGCAGAAAATGTTTTTTTTTCAACTCACTTTTAACTTTCCAACTAACTTTTCACTTTCCAACTCATTTTTCATTTTTTCACTTTTCACTTTTTATTACTTTATTATTATTATTTCTAATAAATTAGTATTAATCAAAATATTCTAATAAATTATCTATAATATAAGAAAAATTGTTGTTCTCGAAATCACAAAAAGACACTTTTGTTATCTTAGTCTAAATTAATAATTTGGGGGCCGAAAATGTCTTTTGTTGACTTTTTTCAACTCACTTTTAACTTTTAACTTTCCAATAATAGTAATCTATTATTGATCTAAATATTTTTATATACGAAAAGTTGTATTTATGATCCCAAAAATATCTATTCAAAAAAGATATACGGAAAAAAAAAACTATTATTGATCTAAATATTTTTAGGTAAACGATACCTAAACATAAATAATATTTGTATATGGGAAAAATTTATTAATGATCTAAATATTTTTATATACGAAAAATAGTATTTATGATCCAAATAAATTTTATTCAAAAAAGGTATACGGGAAATAAACTATTATTGATCTAAATATTTTTATATACGAAAATTTATAATTGATTCAAATATTTTTGTAAATGATACTTAAACATAAATAATATATGTATATGGGATGATCTAAATATTTTAATATATAAAAAATGATATTTATGATTTAAAAAATTTTTATTCAAAAATGATATACGGGAAAAAAAATTATTATTAATTTAAATATGTTTATATACGAAAATTTTCTACTAATTCAGATATTTTTCTAAATGATATTTAAATATAAATAGTATTTGTATATGGGATTTAAATAATTTTATATACGAAAGATGGTATTTATGATCCAAAAAATTTGATTTAAATTTTTATTTTGATTTAAAATAAATATATTATGTAAACAAATGCGCGTACCAAACCAGAACCCGTGCGTATGCACGAGTTTGTTTTGAGAAAAAAAAAAAGAACGTAATTACATGTGAATAAAATATTAATGTGTCGTGTACCAACCAGACACATTTTTGATAAAAGAAATACTATTATTATTTGTATAATATATTTTATTATTTTAAAAATTAATACTTAATTTTGAGTTCTAATAGAAATATTTTGAAAATTAAATATATTAATCATAACTTTTTATATAAATTAGTTATGGATAAATATGTAAAAGAAAATATTGCATTATAAATAAGTAATATTTAAGTAATTCATAATAAACAACATATAAGAAATAATTAAAATATTTAACGAAATAAAAGATCATTTTAGAATATAGATGATTGAATTTCAAATTCAATAATTTTAACCAATTTAATGGTTGTTATGCTGCTGTAAAAATGGTTGCAACAATCCCATAGAGAAAATCACACATAATAATGGAGGGACTATAATTTCTCTCTCCATGGGAGCGAAACGGTTACGAGGGTGTCCAAGGACTCTGGTGCCTACAACGCCGCCTAACTCCTCGTCGCCGGTGAATTTACCGGAGACGACACCGGTGAAGAGTGATGGAGAGATAGCCAAGAGCGACGATAAAGGATCTGAGAAGCAGAGCACACGTAGGTCGGTGGTGAGTGGGGAACCAACAACGGTGGTTACGACGAAGGAGCCCAAGGGCGTAACCCTACCAACTCAAGCGGGGGATGAAGAGCCAAGGAAGCTATGGGTGGACGTTATCAGTGATAACCGGAATCCCGCGAAAGGGAGATCGATGGTGTACGTTACTCCTTGCGTGACTGAAGGTGAAATTGAGGTGGAAATCAATGAAGACGATATAGCATCAGAACTTCGTTTCTGGGAGAATGCCCTAATCTTGTATGTTATGGGAGCAGATTTGAGCTTGCACGCGATAAAGAACTTTATGCAGAAGGTATGGAACTTTGTTCATCTTCCTGATTTGTATTATCATGATGAGGGGTATTTCATACTCCGGTTCAAGAAATCAGAGGACATGGATCTGGTGCTAATTAAGGGACCTTATTCAATACGGGGAATGTCGGTATTGATCAAGGAGTGGAGCCCAGAATTTAATCTCAAGAAGGATCTTCTACGTACACTCCTAATCTGGATCAAATTGCCATTACTTCCCCTGCAACTATAGGGAGCTTCAAGTCTGAATAAGATAGGGAGTGCTCTGGGCACTCTGCTAGTCACGGATGAATGTACCACACACAAACTTAGAGTGTCATATGCCCGTATCCTGGTGGAGGTGGATATCACAAAGAAGCTTCCTGATGAGATTACTATTAAATATAGCAATGGACAGAAAAGGAAGCAGCTAGTTGAATATGAATGGCGACCCAAGTATTGTGAAAAATGCCTGCAGGTTGGTCATACATGTGGAGAAAAGCCTAAGCCAAAAATCTGGAGGCCTAAACCACTGAAGCCCTCAACTGCTAATGTTGAGGATGAAGATGTAGCCAAGAAGGCTAAGTCTGATGTTGAAGCTAAGAAGTCTGAAGGAGCAGATAAAGGTCCAACTCTTGATGTTAACCAGCCTGAGAGCAGTGGTGCTGCAACAGAGGAGAAGTGGACCACAGTTCAAAAATCTGGAAGGGATAGAGGTAAGAATGCTATGTTCCCTGAAACTCCTCCTATGGTGGATTGTTTAAATGGTTTTGAAGCACTAGGGGTTTGGAATGATCACCTAGTGTCTGTGGATAGAGGGCCATGTTAGTTTCTTGGAACATACGGGGGCTTAATAAAGTTGGGAAAATCAGGGAGATTAGCTCCCATCTCCTGAATTTCTAGACGGAAATCATCATTCTTATAGAAACAAGGGTCAAAAAGGATAAAGCTAGCAATATCAAGGGTAAACTGAAGTTGAGAGGTACCCATATGGATAACTATAACCATCATGCCAATGGTCGTATATGGATTAAGTGGGATCACACTAAAGTGGACCTTAGATATGTTTGTAGCTCTAGTCAATACATACACTGTGGTGTGTATGATCTAAGGGGTGAGTTTAAATACTGGTTGACTGCGATTTATGCTTTAAATCAACTGGAACAAAGGAAGAATTTATGGAAGGATTTGATAGAGCTCCATAGGACTCAAGTAGGGCCTTGGTGTGCTGTTGGGGACTACAATAATGTTGCTTCAGCTAATGATAGAGTTGGAGGGAAGCTCATTGTGGAGTCTGAGTATATTGATTTCACTAATATGCTGAATGACACAGGGCTATATGAGATGGATAGCAAGGGTGATCAGTTTACATGGTCAAATAAGCAGAGTGAAAATCCTATCTACTCTAGGATAGATAGACTTGTGGCTAACACTGATTGGTTCCAGGACAATCAGGACTGTAATTTGAATGTGTTATCACCCCATATCTCAGACCATGCTCTTCTTTTTTTGAGTAAGCCTAATGTGATTAGGCCAAAGAAGAGATTCAGAATTAATAACAACTGGGTGGACTATGAGAGCTTTACTGATTGTGTAAAGCAGAGTTGGAATAAGCTGGCTTATGGGAGGCCCATGGAGATTCTCTGGCACAAACTCATGAGGCTTCAACCCGAGCTTAGGAAGTTGAATAAGCAGGTGGCTGATCTTCGACAAAGGATAATTGACACTAGAAAGAATCTGAATATGGCTTATGAAGATCTTAAGTCTCAGCCTATGAATAGTGATAACATTCAGAGGATCAAAGCCTATACTGAGGACTTAGTGAAGTGGAATGGGATGGAAGAGCAGAGCATGATGCAGAGATCAAAAATTAACTGGCTTAGGATGGGGGATGAAAATAATGCATTCTTCCATGCATATGTCAGAGCTAGAAATAACTCTAAAAACATCCAGTTTCTGCAGAAGGAAGATGGTACCTTGTTGACAACTCAGAAGGATATTGAGGAGGAGTTCCTAACTCTCTACAAGAGTCTTATGGGTCAAGCTAATAGTAGCACTAGCCATATTGACATTGATGCAATGAGGAAGGGTGCTCAGATCAATAGGGATCAGAGTTCTTATTTGATCAATCCTGTGACCAGGGTTGAGATAGAGCAAGCACTTAATGGTATTGGTGATCAAAAATCACCTGGCATGGATGACTATGGTGCTAGGTTTTTTAAAGCTTGCTGGAGTATTATCCAAGATGATGTAGTGGCTGCAGTGCAAGAATTTTTCAACCATGGGAGGATTCTTAGGGATTTCACTAGGACTGGAGTTACTTTAATCCCTAAGACTAATGTGGCTAAGTCAGCTAAGGACTATAGACCTATTGCTGGATGTTCAACTTTTTACAAAATTATCTCAAAGATAATGACTCAGAGGCTGGGGAAGATTCTACCTACTATTGTTGGAGCTAATCAAGCAGCTTTCATCCCTGGACAAGTGATACATAATCACATCCTCATGGCATTTGAGTTGATGAAAGGTTATACTAGGAAGGGAGGGACACCAAGGTGTATGCTACAGCTAGATCTCCAAAAGGCTCATGATATGGTAGAGTGGCAAGCCTTGGAGCAAGTTCTGCAAGAGATAGGTATGCCCAGGGAGTTCTGTAATTGGATCATGGTAGCAGTGACCAATGTTTCTTATGAATTCACTATAAATGGTCAGCATACTGAGCAAATGAAGGCAAGGAGAGGCTTGAGGCAGGGTGATCCTATATCACCCCTGCTGTTTGTACTCATGATGGAGTATTTTGATAGGTTACTAAGGAAAAAGGTTGGAGATCCTGGATTCAAGTATCACTCAAAATGCAAGAAGGATAGCATTACTAATCTTACTTTTTCAGATGACATACTATTGTTTTGTAGGGGAGATATACAATCTGTTCAGGTATTGATGAACATGGTGCACTCTTTCTCTGCTTCAACTGGACTTGTGATCAATCCCAGCAAATGTAAGATCTACTGTGGAGGGATGGACAGAGATACAAAGGTGATGATGAGCCAAGCTACAGGATTCACTGAAGGCCAATTGCCAATGAAATATCTGGGAGTTCCCATTGTAAGTAGAAGACTGAGTGTTACTCATTATATGCCACTTGTTGATAAAATTTTGCATAGATTGAAGCATTGGAATGTTAAGCTGCTGAGTTACTCTGGCAGAATTAGGCTTGTTAAGAGTGTGATCCTTGCAATCACCCAATATTGGATGCAATGCTTGCCCCTTCCTAAATCTGTTATTGCCAAAATAGACTATCTTTGTAGGACCTTTGTTTGGACTGGGAAGACTGATGCTAGCAGGAAAAGTCCTGTAGCCCGGAGTACTGTTTGTAGGCCTAAAAGTCAAGGTGGGCAGGGGATTATCAACCTTGCAACCTGGAATGTGATTACCATGGTTAAATGCCTTTGGAACCTGTGTAAGAAATATGATAATTTGTGGGTTAAGTGGGTACACATGTACTCCTTCTGTCCTAAATTATAAGAGAAATTCTCTTTTTTGATTCATTGAATAATTAATGTATCTGGTCTATATGCAGACCAGATACATTAATTATCCAATGAATCTAAAAAGTGAATTTCTCTTATAATTTGGGACGGAGGGAGTACTACTTAAAAGGGAATGATGCAATGGGTGCTCAACTACCTACAAGTTGTTCATGGATCATTAAAAGGATTATGGACATGAGGGATATTGTGCTGCAAGTACCAGTAGCCTGGAACCATATGCTACCTCATAACATATTCAACATGACTAAGCTGTATAGGGTGCTTAGTGATAGCCCTGAAAATGTGTATTGGAGATATTTGCTTTATTAGAATAAAGCTAGGCCTCGAGCTCAATTCATAGCTTGGCTCATTTGTCATGGGAAGCAAGCTACTAAAGATAGATTGGCTAGATTCAATTTGATAACTGATACTCAGTGTGGCTTATGCAGGAGCAGTGAAGAGAGTAGATCCCACCTATTCTTTGAATGCCCCTATAATTTTGATATTTGAAAGCAGGTACTGAAGTGGCTGAACTATGACCACTTACCTCTGCCTTGGCATGGTGAAATTCAGTGGGTTTTGCAGGAGATATCGAGAAAGGGGAGTAAAGCTAAGCTTCTTAAAATGGCATTTTTTGAAGCTCTCTATGCTTTATGGAGTTGTTTACGGTGATTTCCGGCAAACAACCGCTAGTCTTCCAAACTATAATAAATATGATTTGGTTACTCGCAGGATCGACTAGATTGATCCTAGGACACATAGTCAAAAAGATTGTTATCAATGTTCATTTGAACGATATTCATGATTCGTCTTCTTCAATAAGCGTTGTTCGATTAAAGAACAAGTAATCTTGATAATCACTCTGTTATATGTAAGTATGATTTTAATGAAAAGATAAGTAACATAACATATGAAACTAAAAGGACTGTTAAAACGTAAAGAATCTTAGAATGCAGAAACGTTAAAGACTTTGAAAATAAATGACATGAAAGTAATTCGAAAGTAAATGACATTAAAGTAAAGATACAGAAATGTAAATGGCAAGAAGTAAATGGAATGCAGTAATTCTGAAAGATATTCGAAAACGAAAGATAATACACATGTATTAAAGTGGTGGTGTCATACGTACATTTTCTCAGCGAACTCTTTCTCTTAACGCTTGATACTTGAGTAAATATGTGAGTGATTTGTACAAGATGAACACACAGAATCCTAACATTAAGACTCCTATTTATACTAGTTTCGACCTTAACGGTCCTACACTAATCTGCTGCCACGTCTCTCATAAGATCTTCCAGCGACGCCATCTGTTACTTGGACAGTTACGAAACCGTCTTCGAATTTCAAATCTTCCCGCCTGAGTCTGTCTTCGACGCGTGGCAGTGTAAAAAAACTACAAAAACACGCTAAGTAGTAATACTTGAATATATTTTATAAATTTTGTCTAAGTCCCCAAAGACACATACTTTCGCTAGCTTTCAGTATTCATTATCTTCATAACGAACTTAGAAATCTTTATTCTCGAAGCATGGCCATCAGTAGCCATCTTTTATTTTTAAGGGATGGCCATCAGTAACCATCTTTCCTTCGATTTTCCACTTCTTCGAAGGACAAATATTACAAGACGAAATCTTCAGCTAACAAATTGCCCCCAAGAAATGCCTGTTTCGATAATCAACAGAAATAGGCGTTTCTTGTCATCATAAGATTTCGTTTCTTATTGATCTTTGAGAGTTCCAAGACTGCTGACTAACGTCATAATCATTGATGACCCTGTTCCCGAAACGTCTTGTCATTTTCAAAGATGTCTTCTCATAACTTACATTCCCACGTTTTTGACCTTACTTCTTGATCATTACTCCTACATACTAGGAGTGAAGCCAATTTATTCAACCACCGTCGGATTAAATCACCAGCCGCCACGTGTTCTTTGGGTTTTACCCAAAAGATTTAAAAAGAGTTTCCGTTAAACCTTTAAATACTTGGTCTTGCACTTCTATACAATCTTTCATTCCAATTTCTTCATCTTCTTCAACGGAAAAACCAACATCCTCAATATTTTCAAAATCTTGCTTTCTTAATCAAAATCTCTCTATGGCTTCATCTTCAAATGTTCTTCAACCTGTTCTGAAGCTCCAATCAACAACACGATCTGGGGAACAAGAGCACATTCCAAACCCTAACACCGAAGAAGTACGCGCTATTTACGCTTCCCAGGTAATCATTCCCTTTGAACTTTCTGGAAAATCTCTTGCTTTTATGGGTCCGTTACCAGGTGAAAATATTTCATCTCTGAATAGATTCTTCCCTGCTTATTACAAGACTAGACCATTAGTTAGTAAAACTAAGATAGATGAAGATGGTTGTTCTCCCTCAGGAAAATCTGCTAACATTGAAGAAACTTCAACTGTAACCCCTTTGGCTTTGACGAAAATTAGGTTAAACTATATGACCAACGTTGTAAAAGTGTTTAGGTCAATTCCCTTAGCCAAAGATCCTGATTTGTACTATGCCTGGCTAGAAAAAGTAGAGAAACAGAAAGAATCCTTCTGGAAATCGTTAGGAATATACGATTTGATTCAACTGTCAAAAACAGGCTTAGAATATAACCAACTCATGCTAGTAGCAGCGGTTCACTTTTGGGATGCTTCTCACAACACTTTCCATCTCCCATGTGGAATGGTTACCCCCACTCTTTTCGATGTGGCTGCGATTACAGGACTTCGACCAACTGGCGAAACCTTCGATCCCAATGAGATGGATATTGATACTATTGGTTTTAATGACTCGATAGTCACTTATACTGCATTCATCCAGAAGCACCATATCACCACCGAAACGGCAGTATCCGATGAAGAGCATATTGCTTTATTAGTGCTATGGCTCTCACGATGTGCCTTCTGCTCAAGATCCATACAAGTTGCAAAGAGATACCTTTGCATGGCTAATCAGTTGCATGCTGGAAAAAAGCTCAACCTCAGCCAACTGCTTTTAGGGTTTCTTTATGAAAACCTCAGCGAAGCTGCAAACCTTACCAAGAATTACAAATCCGGTACTTTGCTTTATGCTGGTCCTTTCTGGCTATTGCAACTGTGGCTTAACGCTACATTCGAAACCCATCTTCCCTTTTGAGGAAACGTCAATGAAGAAGATAGCAAAATCAAGAATCGAACTATAGAAGGGACCAAGTTAGCTTACCTGACTCCAAAAGAAGAAACTGGGAAGCTTCGTGAACACTTTCTGGCGTATTCAATGATGTTTGCCCATCGTAATCAGTTCGATCCTTCTATGGCCCCGTTTGTACACAGAACAATAGGTCCCGAATGGTTTACTCGAAAATTCCCATCAACATCTCAGGATCAACAAACTGAGTCTATGGAAATTTGGAAAGCCTTTCTGACTCCAAGGTTATTTTCTCACCGCCTTCGACCATCAAAAGGTCAATGTATTCTTGTGTGCTATCAACCAAATTTGGTCTCGAGACAGTTTGGGTTGGTTCAAATAAAACCCAAGTGCTTATATGAGAAAAGGAGCCATATGTGTTTCCATACCTTGTACTTGACTGAAGGAGAATGTGAAACAAAAATCAACAAATACGTTGGCACCACCAACTTTTCTCCTATTCCTTTCGAACCTGCTTTTTACTCTACACCAGATTTTCACC
The DNA here is from genome assembly GCF_029867415.1 of Vicia villosa. Lineage (NCBI taxonomy): Eukaryota > Viridiplantae > Streptophyta > Magnoliopsida > Fabales > Fabaceae > Vicia > Vicia villosa. The sequence goes on along the minus strand of NC_081183.1, from coordinate 191,314,432 downwards.
AATGGTGGACGGATTATTATAGCTCCCAAATCTTTGATGCCGATAGTCTTGCTCGAGAACTGACTGCAGCTTTTGCTGATGTGCAGGAGAATTTTCACAAAGGTACTTCAACTCATATTAAAGAAATCCAAGCTTTTCAAAAATTCTTTGAAACTATCTACAGGCCTGATGATCTTAGTCGGACCGTTCGTGAGGCTGCAGTCATTTTGCGCGAAAAGTTTTCCGCCAAACTGGATAAGTTGAAATTGCCCTCGTATGTTCGACCAGAACTACGTTATGAAGTGGCTTTCAAACTTAATCCTCCAAAATTCCCTCCACTGCCAAGTGCGGATTTTGGTGTGGCTTTGAGCCCTCCTTTTCCAAATTGGTTTGTGTGTGGCAACGTTCTAAAAGATCTTCAAAACAGTACTAAAAAACGCGCCGAACGAGTGGTTCCGACTAAGCATACCTTGGATACTTTCAAAGGACATCTACATATAGACCTTGAACATGTTCGTGTCTTGACTCCAATACCTGAAGGTTTGGATTCAGACAATCTTTTCGACTGACTTTTCTTTTCTTTGCTAATATACTGATTTCAGTTTCAACTACAGCTGTTGCACGAAGGAGGAAGATTAAGGAAGCTCCTGCCCAAAAGGATTCTGGGACATCTAAGAGCAACAAACCAAGTGAGAGTGACTCCATCGTCACTGATAAGAAGCCCACGGTACATACCCATCTCATATTCTTAATCTCGTACAATCTGTGAGCAGTACTCATCTTACTTATCATCTATTTTCCAGGGCTCGAAACCCCCAACAGGTTCGAAGCGGAAAGTTTCTTCGACAGCTGCCTCAGATGGCGAAGATAAATCCCCTCCTCGTACTAGACAAGGACACAGGAAGAAACAAAAAGCTGTTATCCCTTCAAGAAAAGGGAAAGAGATAAGTCCCTCTAAAGCTGCTTCTCCTGGCGATAAGGCATCCTTTGAAGAATCTCCTTTAAAAGTTGCCAGCAATGCTTTCGTTGTTGAAAGTCATAATTCAAGTCCAGATAATATCCCAACCAAGGTATTTGGGTTTCACCCCACATATTATCCATTAATGTTGACAAACTTTACGGTAATCGCCAATCTTTAACTTTCGTCAATAAAACCCCTCAAAGGCTTATCTTTATGACTAACTCTGCTTCGTTTAATACATATACCTCTCAAAACAAAACTCATGTTCTCTCCCCAGTCTTCGAAGATGCTAGGCCAATCGCCACCATATTGCCTAATGAACCAATCGAAGAAAGCCAATCCACTGACGAATCCCCACCTACTCACCAAGACAAAAATTTGGAAGAAGATCACCCATTCTCAGGCAGCGGCAATGTGAACCTACAACCACATGACAGCGAAGATACTGTATCAGAGCAAGATGCTATGGAGGAGACTTCTAAACCAGAAAAACAAGATCCTCAAGGAACTTCGACTCTTGATACAGAAGCCATTCCTGGGACAACTTCGACGCTTGCCCCTGCGAAGCCTACTTCTTCGGAGCTGGATCAACTTAAGCAAACTGATCATCTTAGTTTCTTAAAGGCTATCATGAATGTAAATACTTCTTCGCCTTCGGAACTTGATGTCTCTCCAGCTGTGACTGTAGAATCTAGTGACAAGGAAGATATTCCTAGCCTCCTTCGACAAATAAAAGAGAGATTCTTTGGGGTCAATCTTGTGGATGTTCTCAGCCGGAAACCTATTAAGAGTCACAACTTAAATCAACTTTTAAAGAAAGTAGATTTGCTTCAAGTCTCCACAGAAGTTTCAGAGGTAATTGTTCTGCTAGGTTCTCTGATTGATCAACTCCAGGCCAACATTCTTCGAAAGCAAAATGTTGAAAAAGAGCTATCTGAGACAATGGCCTCTCATGACTCTTCATGGAACTCTGCTGTGGATGCAACGAAATAAGGTGAGGCCCTCAAGCTTAAGCATTCAGAAAATCAGAAGGCTTTTGATGATTATGAGAAGAACATCAACTCCTGGAAACAAGAGATAAAGGTACTTGAGGACAAGATAAAGGAAGCTGAACGTTGTCAGGCAGCCATACAAAAATCCAATCAACAGGATTTGCTCGAAGTGGTACAGTCGGGGATTAAACATTTCGAGACTGCACAGAAATTAGTGCCAGAGATCGAAAGATTGAAGAAACAACGGGCACTAATTGAGCTTCGTATGTCTTCGTGGGAAACTCAATACTTGAAGATTAAAAACAATCTCCCTGAGGATTTTAACTAGCTGTCTCCAATCCTATAACTTGTTGCATTTTCGTTTTGTAATCGAAGCTTTTGTAGAAACATCTATTTGTATGCTTGACTTCTATTTTCTTCGTTTATATCTACAATGTTCGCCAGCACTACTTTAGCGAATCTTTCAATTTCTGCCAAAATATATCTTTAGATTTTCTACAGTGCTTTTATTTAATGCAACATATAGACCCTGAACATCCTTCGCAGCATCCTTTCCTCTAGACTTGACGTTTCCACTTCTCTAGCCATAATCATTATTGAACAGTGACGTCACTTTCTCCAAAACGTCAATTTAAGACGTGCGTGCATCAGTTTCATGATTACTTCTCAACTTCCAAGGGCGGGAAACGGCGGAAGCCATAACTTCTCTCTTTGGAAAACCAAACGCAGTCCAATCAATCATTAACAATTTAAAACCACCCTTCAGTATCCCCAGTCTATATAAAGGGTCTAATATTGCCTTCATTTCTTCATTCATGCGCTTTCTCTCCAAACTAAACACAGAAAAAAGAAAACACACAACTTCTTTCTCAAAAACCTTTCTTTTCCTTGCAATGGCTGGACCTCTTTCCTTTAATAACATCAAAGCCCTTCTCAAGAACGAGTTCAGACTTTCTGAGGATGAACTTGTTCGTAACTTCATCAACATCGAAACTCTCTTTGTCAATCAAGAACTGGACTTTTATTTTGAAGAAGTCTTGGAGGGTGCTATCTACCCCAACATGTTGGCAGAATTCTGGATGAATGCGTCCTTACGCATAGATCCTGAAGGTAGGACCACCATTGATTCTGCTATTCGACATGCTCGTCTTAGCATCACTCCCATCACTATTGCCAACCTAATGAGATGCAGTAACTCTGGGGAAACTTTTGATGACAACAGTTTCAACATGACTACTCATCTCATGTTGAGAACTCTTATGGATAACGACCGCTTTAGTGCCAAAGTCATCAGGATCTGGCACCAGATGCTCGTGGGAAATTTTCAACCTCGGAGGATTGATGAAAACAACATCATGGTTGAAGACTTGGAGTTTATCCTCTGTGGTCTTCGAGGGAAGAAAATTAACATTCCTTTGATGATCTTTAAAGGACTTGTTAAGGCTGTCTCCATTGGTGTCAACCGTCAAGGGAGCGTGACCTGTCTTCCATACGGGAGACTCCTCAGTTACATTTTCCTTAGGAAAGGTGTAGTGAAGAGGATGCGCATTTCTGGAGCCATGGATATGTTCGAAGCTGAACCCTCGCCTGTGCTGTCCTTGGAAGGTTTAGACCAAAGGATTAACTAGCAAGTTTTTCTCTTAGGGTTTTTTTTTTATGCTTTTTTTCTTTTAATCTCAGATCCTGTTCTTTGGATCTTTTTGTAATGCACGTACTCTATTATGAATGAAAAATATTTTGGTGTCTCTTTAGACTCTTTTCCTTCCATTTAACAATCTATTCTGATTGTAAAACCATTTTGATCAGTGTGACATATATGTTTTGACACATGCCTGACCATTTTGGCTTTCGTAGTACCCTGAGTATCTACGTTTTTGCAATCTTTACTTCGTACATACTTGGTTTATATCTCTTCAAATATTTCCCGTTTACTCTTAAGATCCTACGATCTTCTGCTAACTCTTCAATTTCGTAAGCATTGTTCGAAAATACTTTTAAGATTCGAAAGGGTCCTTCCCAATGTGGGGACCATTTACCAAGTTCCTGATTCTTTCGATCTATAGGTAAAATAACTTTCCAAACTAAGTCATTATTAACAAAAGTTTTACCTTTCACCTTTTTGTTGTATGCTCTGGACACTCTTTCCTTTTGCCTTTTTATCATTTCCAGTGCTCGAAGTCTGTCTTCGTCCAAATCTACTAACTCATTCATCATTAACCCCCAGTACACGTTGGGAGAATGTCTGCTTGTCTTTGTATTCTCACCGATTGCAAATATATCTCAATTGGGAGTACTGCATCATGTCCAAATGTCAACTGGAAAGGAGTTGTATTTGTAGCTTCTTTTGGAGATGTTCGACAAGCCCAGAGTGCTTGATCTAAAGTCTTATGCCAATTCTTGGGTTTATTTCCCACATGTTTCTTAATAAGGCCAATTATTATTTTGTTTGCTGCTTCAACCTGTCCATTTGCTTGAGCGTAGTAAGGTGTAGAAGTAAATAACTTGAAACCTATTTCTCTGGCAAAGTCTTGCATTTTTCGTCCAGTAAAGACTGATCCCTGATCGGTTGTTATACTTTCTGGGATTCCAAACCTATATATAATATGTTTCTGAATGAACTCAATCACAACCTCTTGATCCACATTTGCCAGCGGTATTGCTTCGACCCATTTTGTGAAATAGTCTATTCCTACCAAAATGTATCTTTGACCTTTAGATGACTTGGGGTGAATTTCTCCAATCAAATCTAATGCCCATCCCCTAAAAGGCCACGGTTTTACTATCGTACTTAATTCATTTGCTGGAGCGTGTTGGATACCTGCATGTTCTTGGCACTCTTGGCACCCTTTCGCAAACTCTATGCAATCTTTTAACATCGAAGGCCAATACATCCCATAACGAAATAAGAGCCATTTCATTTTGTGCCCTGCTTGATGTGCACCACATGCCCCACTATGTACGTTCGACAGAGCCAAGTATGCTTCTGCTTCACCCAAGCATTTCAACAATACCCCTTCAGGAGTTTTCTTGAACAATTCATTTCCCATCAGGAAATATGATAAGGCTCTATACTTGATTTTCCTGTCTGTATCCGTCGAAGGATTATTTAGATAGTTAATAATTGGACTCCTCCAATCTGTGTCTGCCAACGAGTCTATATTTAGTACTTCGAATTCTTCTTTGTTGGCATAACCCAATTGTGAGTTCTCTAGATCACTTGGAGAAAGTTTAGTAGACATTGCTCTTCCTCTTACTTCAATCAATTCCTCCAACTTTTCTTTTGATACTTTATATCCTGAAGCTAATTGTGCCAAGTCGTTTGCTTCCTGGTTATTCACCGTTGATACGTGTTTTAATTCCACATATTCGAATCTCTTGAGTAGCCTATTTGCAATGACAAAATACATGATCAAATTCTCTTTGATACACTTGTACTCCTTTGTCAATTGTTTGATGACCAATTCGGAGTCTCCTTTAATTTCGACTCTGGTTGCCCCCAATTCTAACAAAGCCTCAAGTCCAGCAATTAATGCTTCGTATTCAGCTTCATTGTTGGAGCATAATGGACCTTCGATTTTATACTTGAGCTTTGTTGGAATTCCATCAAGAGAAATTATCAACATTCCAACTCCAGTACCCTCTCTATGTGTTGAACCATCGAAGTATAACTTCCAAGGTTTTAAGTCCACATAATGCTGATGATTCTCAACCACCGCATGGTCGACAATAAAGTCTGACACAATTTGACCTTTCATTGCCTTGAGAGGCTGAAATATTAATGAATATTCAGTAAGGGCCAAAGCCCACTTGCCAATTCGACTATGTAGTATTGGCTTAGATAACATATGTTTAATAACATCACAATGAGATGAAACGTAAACATCAACTGGCTTTATATAATACTTAAGTTTGATACAGGAGAAATATAAGCAAAGGCAGAGCTTTTCTATATCAGTATATCTAGTCTCTGCATCATTGAGTACTCTACTTAAGTAATAAATGGCTCTTTCGATGCCATTCTCATCTTCTTGTGCCAGCATGCTGCCTATTGTTTTATCTGACGCTGAAATGTATAGGCGCACGTGCTTCTTCCCATTTGGGGGAGACAGAATTGGTGGACAAGTCAAGTATTGCTTTATCTGATCGAAAGCTTCTTGATGTTCAGCACGCCATTCAAACTTCCCTTGCTTAAGCCGTAGTAGAGGTGAGAAAGCTTGCGTGCGTCCACTCAAGTTAGAGATAAATCTCCTTAAGAAGTTTATCTTACCCAATAATGATTGTAGTTCTTTCTTCGTGGACGGAGACTTGGTTTCCACAATGGCTTTTGTCTTGTTCTGGTTAATTTCTATCCCTTTTTTGTGGACTACGAAACCCAAGAAATCACCTGCCTGCACAAAGAAAGCACATTTTAGGGGGTTCATCTTCAAGCCATATTTCCTCATTCTTTCGAATGATTGGCTCAGATGATCGAGATGACTCATATCTGAGGTAGATTTTACCACAATGTCATCTATATATACTTGCATGAATGTTTCTATAAAGTCATGAAATATAGAATTCATTGCTCTTTGATAAGTTGCCCCAGCATTTTTCAAACCAAAAGGCATCACAACCCATTCGTAAGTGCCTATTGCCCCTGGGCAACGAAATGCTGTTTTGGATACATCATCTTCTGCTATAAAGATTTGATTGTATCCCGAATATCCATCCAACATGCTCAAATACTCGAAACCTGCGGCTGAGTCTACTAGCATTTCCGCTACAGGCATGGGATACTCGTCTTTAGGAGTAGCTGCATTAAGGTCACGAAAGTCTATGCATACTCTTAAGGAGCCATTCTTTTTAATTACAGGTACTATATTAGCAATCCATTCAACATACCTTGTAGTTCGGATAAATTGGCAACGCAAGAGCCTTTCGACCTCTGCTTTAATCTTCGAGTGAATCTCTGGCGCGAATCTTCTGGGAGTTTGCTTTATAGGCTTCTTCCCTTCTTTTATTGGTAATTTTAATTCGACTAAGTCTCTTCCTAGACCAGGCATCTCATCATAATCCCAAGCAAAACAATCTCTGTTTTCTTCCAGCATTTTGATGACCGTTGTTTTTAATTTTGGTTCTAGTTTTGCGCTGATATATGTTATCCTTTTTTGATCATTGTCTCCAAGATTTACTTCTTCAAGTGGATCTTGGGCCAACATCTTTATGTTCGACGCCATTGGGTCTTTTTCAAATCCCAAAGGTTCCTCGTCGTATATTGCATCTAACCTTTGATTTGGTTCTTCTCTTATGATCTCTTCGTCTGGAGCCGTGTCTTCAGAGAGTTCGAAACTCGTACGTATCTCCAATTCTGTTATTCCCTCTTTGGTTAGAACTGCATCTATCTTTGTATCTGATAGTTCGGCTTCGAGAGCCGCCTTCCTTTTGTTCTCGGCCACATAGGCCGAAATCTTTTCGAAGAACGAAGACTCAGACATGATTAATGTCATCGTCCCAGCCTGTTGGCCGTACTGTCGGATAATTTTCCAATGGTGCTGTATCTGCTGGACCATCCATGATCTCTCTATCCCATTGGAATCCATTTGGGTGTAAAGTTAAATAGTACAATGCATTCTTATTTGGGGTATACATTTCTTCTGCAGCATGACAAGGGCCTATGTTTGCCAGGTTCCTATCGAAGTTGGTTTTATTCACCTGGTTGACTTCAGCCATATAGTAACTCTGATCACCTTCGATATTCTCCACTATACCATCTTCCCTCCAAATTGTCACCCTCTGATGCATTGTTGAGGGCACAGCTGCTACCCCATGAATCCATTCTCTACCAAGCAAAAGGTTGTAGTTTGCTTTTGCTGGTATAACCATAAACATAGTGGGCCTGGTAACTGAGCCTACTGTCAAATTGACCTGAACGACTCCCAGTGTTTGTCCTATTTTGCCTTCGTAGTTAGATAAAACCATGTTATGTGGCCTTATATCCGTATCGAACATACCAATTCTCTTTAGCATGTATTGAGGCATTAGGTTCACTGCTGCTCTCCCATCAACTAGGACTTTATTAATGCCAACATTCTCAATCTTTGCCCTGATATAGAGTGGCTTCAAATGATTTCGCATACCCTCATCAGGCCTTTCGAAGAAAGCATTCTGTTCTTCAACTGCACCATTATTCAGCACATAGTAACACACAGGTCTGTGTTTTGCCATTTCTTCGATATCAGCCTCTTCACAGTGTTCCACTTCAGTTTCCTGATTAAACTCGTGAGAGAGTACGGATACAACATTGCAATTCAAGTTTATAGATGACACTCCATCAGAATCAAAATCATTTGTCATTCTATCCTCTTCTTTCCAGGAATTTGAACGCATCTTTTCTTCTTCATCCAAGAGTTTTTCAGCTTCGAATAATCTGCGTTCCACCGGAGGTTTGTTTGATTTTGCCCCCTGGTGTGGGACTTGGTTGCTACTAGATTCTCCAGTTTCTCTTGGCCTGTATTCCTTCTGAGCCTTTTTTATTCTCTGATGCCTTCTCCACTGGGACCGAGACATAGGATTTTTTCCTTTATAATTCTCCAATCGATACGCCTCTCGACTTGGCCTTTGAAATTGTTTCCTATATGCCATTGCAGTTCTCCCTCCTTGGTCCCAACTTCGCCATTTGTTGGTTCTTGCATCAGCTTGCACCCACCTATCCCTGGGTGCATCTGCGGGGATTTTGAATGTTACCCTTCGAGCTTTGGGGTGTGGGCTATCAGGCCTCTCTGTTGGAGTCCATATGTCGAAACCGTACAGGTTAGGACGCAACCCCTGAGTTTCTCGACTCATGTAGCAGTACACACGTTCGAATGATCGTGCTAGCATTTCATCATAGACTGCCCCACATCTGGGGCACAGAGCAACTTCAGTGTTTCCTTTGTGGCATCTGACCAAAAATCCTACTAAGCTTTCCTCCATCCTTGGGTACAGTTGTAGTAGGGGATTTGGCTCTCTTCCTGGGTGTTCCCATCTTTCACGTCGAGCCCTTTCGAAGTTAGCTTCGACCTTTCGATTCAGCACGATCGAACACCTTGGACACATCCATTGTTTACCACCATTTCTCTCATGGAAATTCCAGAGGTAGTCTTTGAGGCTCTCAGTTTTTGGAGGAACTTCGATGCCCCCATTTTGCCTCGTCAGCCATGTCTCTAGTTCGCCAAACTCAGACACTGGGCGTCTGGCGCTGACCATGTTAACCACTGCTGGAGGAACTTCAGAGATTTGGATTTTCTGGAGTTTCATCCTGAGGTCTTCAGTGGCCTCACTGTTTTCTTCCTTCGATGCTTTAGTTATCTCTGTCTTGGAAGATTCTTCAACATCAGTATTGAAGACTATGTCACCATTTAGGCTTTCAGTAGCCTGCTTTCCATTGAACATTGTTTTAGTTTCCACAACTTCGACTTCAGATGCCTCCACCATGTTGATATCTTCTACCTCACAGAGGCTAGCGTCAGCAATGTTCAGGGGATTGGTATCGACCCTCATGTGACTCTTGGTCTTGTCAGCAAATTTCAACCTTCCATCATTGATAGCATTTTGAATTAGATCCCTGAAAAGAAAACATTGAGAAGTTTTATGGCCTAAAAAACCATGATATTTACAAAAACCTCTTTTCTTCCGTTGTTCCAACGGAGGAATTTTGGAATTTGGAGGCAGTATCATTTGGCCATCTTTTACCAGTAAATCAAATATTTCATCACACTTGGTAACGTCGAATGTATAAGTTTTCTTAGGGAACCTATCATTCTTATCGTTTTCTACTGGGTTTTTTCCATTTGCAGGATTTAGCAATTTGCAGGCATAAGGTGGCACCTCTTTCAACTCAGCCAAGTCTATTTCGACTTCTTCAGGGCTATATGAGTCATTGAAAGACTCATCATCAGCGTCCTCGGCTTCGACGTATGCTACCCTTTCCTTCTTATAACTTTTATTTGCCCTAACTTTTTCTGCCTTCAGACGTTCGACCTGTCGAACCCTGTCTGCTAATTGGGCCATGTCCCTAAGGTATTGGGTATCTAGTTTCTTTCTTATTGAATAATCTAGACCCCCCGCAGCCATCTCGACAAGTTCATGCTCTAGGACTGTTGTAAAACACCTTGATTTCAACAGACGGAACCTATTCAAGTAGTCATCAATTGTTTCTGTGAATTTTCTCTTAACACTGGCCAATTCTTTCAAACTTATCTTAGTTTGGCCCATATAGAATTGCTCATGGAACAACCTTTCTAAGTATGCCCACGCATCTATCGAATTTGGTGGCAAAGTAGTAAACCAAATGAAGGCATTTTTTGTCAGCGAACTAGGGAAATATTTGATCCTTAAATCCTCGTTTCCCGCTAAGTCTCCTGCTTCTGTCAAATATCTAGCAATATGTTCCACCGTTGACTCATTAGTTTCGCCTGAAAATTTTGTAAATTTGGGTACCTTAGTGCCCCTAGGCAATTCTGTCTGCATGATATAATCTGATATAGGGGATGTATAATTTGGACGTCTAAGTCCAGTACTAAGGCCATTATTGGCCATAACCCTTTCTATCATGGCAGTTAAGTTATTTTCTGTAGCCAGATTTTCTCTTCTGACTCTTTGGACAACCTCATCTGGGTGTTCGTTCCTACCCACAATCCTTAATCTGGGTCGCTCCTCCTCAGTTTCCTGTCGAACGGGGATGGTTCTTTGATTTGAAGCCTCTAAGTTAATTACTGGAGTTCCTTCGATCGTCTCTGTTCTTCGTGAGGGGCCTACATCCCTAGTGGCTGTCCTAGATAACGGAACTATATCTTGTACACGTTCCATAATGGGCCTCTCTTCTTGATTCGAAGGTTGTTTGTCTTTCCTTCTAGGTGGTGTTACTCCCATGAACTCTGCCATTCGATTCATTTGAGATGATATCTTTTGGAAAGTCTCCATGTTTTCCCTATTTGTCGTAGCAATATTTGTCACTAGTGGGTTTAAAATTGAAGTCAGTTCTCTGGCCAAAGCCCCTAGCATGTCATGGTTGCTTGCATCCATTTCTTGTCGAAATGCTGCTTGGTTATTTGTGGTAAAGTGGGGCATCTGGGTAGAAAAACTAGTGTTGTGTGCACTTCGACCCACTGAACCAACATTCGGTGAAAATGTCGCATTGTTAGTTGGGGCATATATAGGTCCTGCCCCTCGTACGCCTGTTCCATATTGGTATGACATTCCATATGGATTATTTGGTCTCCATTCGAAAGCAGAATTCGTGCCTTGACCAAACAAATTGTTTGCAGCATTTGTCGAGGAAAACGGTACGTCCTCTGCACTTGTGGATGAGGGTGCGGTTGTCGACACTGAAACTGGAATAGTCCCTGAGGGTCCTGTATTATTTTCAGGCATGGCCTGGGAATTATCTGCAGGCCTCGATCCATTTGGACCCGTTGTATCCCGTGTTCCTTGAGTGGAAGTCAAATTTGCCGATCCTGATCCTGAACCTTGTGGGGGATCTTGATCACCCCCTGCACTGGCCGTAACGACCATTTTCCTGTTGTACCTTCGTTTGGGAATCGGTTGTGCACTGTTCGTTAATTTACCGTTCCTAAGGTTCATACAAGGTCTTGATATTGTCTAGACAAAAATAAAGCAATTGATTAAAACAATCCGCTTGACACTGTCCCACTGGGCGTGCCAATTTGTTTACGGTGATTTCCGGCAAACAACCGCTAGTCTTCCAAACTATAATAAATATGATTTGGTTACTCGCAGGATCGACTAGATTGATCCTAGGACACATAGTCAAAAAGATTGTTATCAATGTTCATTTGAACCATATTCATGATTCGTCTTCTTCAATAAGCGTTGTTCGATTAAAGAACAAGTAATCTTGATAATCACTTTGTTATATGTAAGTATGATTTTAATGAAAAGATAAGTAACATAACATATGAAACTAAAAGGACTGTTAAAACGTAAAGAATCTTAGAATGCAAAAACGTTAAAGACTTTGAAAATAAATGACATGAAAGTAATTCGAAAGTAAATGACATTAAAGTAAAGATACAGAAATGTAAATGGCAAAAAGTAAATGGAATGCAGTAATTCTGAAAGATATTCGAAAACGAAAGATAATACACATGTATTAAAGTGGTGGTGTCATACGTACATTTTCTCAGCGAACTCTTTCTCTTAACGCTTGATACTTGAGTAAATATGTGAGTGATTTGTACAAGATGAACACACAGAATCCTAACATTAAGACTCCTATTTATACTAGTTTCGACCTTAACGGTCCTACACTAATCTGCTGCCACGTCTCTCATAAGATCTTCCAGCGACGCCATCTGTTAGTTGGACAGTTACGAAACCGTCTTCGAATTTCAAATCTTCCCGCCTGAGTCTGTCTTCGACGCGTGGCAGTGTAAAAAAACTACAAAAACACGCTAAGTAGTAATACTTGAATATATTTTATAAATTTTGTCGAAGTCCCCGAAGACACATACTTTCGCTAGCTTTCAGTATTCATTATCTTCATAACGAACTTAGAAATCTTTATTCTCGAAGCATGGCCATCTGTAGCCATCTTTTATTTTTAAGGGATGGCCATCAGTAACCATCTTTCCTTCGATTTTCCACTTCTTCGAAGGACAAATATTACAAGACGAAATCTTCAGCTAACAGGAGTAGGAGGAATAATATTGTGTTTAATCATACCAATAGTATAGACGATGTAAATATCATTATAGATGCTATTGTTTACAAGAGTTGGGCCTGTAGGAAGCTTAGAGGGTATACAACCCAACTATTACTATAAGCTAGGTTTTGGCATATGGCCTTGTTTTGTATTATTTGACTTGTGAGTAATAAAATATCCTTTCTTAAAAAAAAAAAAAATGGCTGCAACTATTCTAGCTGCCAAGAATCCAAATCGCTCCTAAAGACTTATTTAGAAAAAAATTAAAACATCACAACAATTTGTTTTAAAGTTATTTTTTCTTTTTACAAACATATTTACTTTTATTTCTTTTAAATTTTTCTCCTATCAAACAATTTAAAAATCATCACAATTTCCATTCATTATTTATTTATTTATTCCTTTCTTTCTATTTTCTCTTTCCATCCAAACAAAACCCAAGTTTTGATTTATTCAAAGGAGTAAATTAGTAAATATATGAATTACATGTTTTAACATATCAAATATTTAACTTATTTATAATTAGTGTGAGACTTTTTTGTTTAATAAACAAAAGTGTATTTAACTTATTTATAATTAGTGTGAGACATTTTTTTAATAAGCAAAGTTATAATCAATAATAAAAGAAGAGTCGTAGCACAAGTTGTGCCAAGAAATACAAGTAAGGGAAATGCTAACAAGTGCTCCAGGGGCACTCTTTAATAGCTTTAAAAAGTAAGTTTTTCTTGGAAATATGCGTAATTAATGCATCGAAAATTGAAATGGTGAACTTTTGAAAGAATATTTTCTTTATTTAGAATGCTTAAAGAGTACCCCTGGGGCACTCGTTAGCATGACCCAGTAAGTAATGCTCAGTCACATAAACCACACACAATTTTATCCCTTCTGTTTTTTTAGAATTAAATCATCCCATGACACATTTTAAAAATTAAAAAAAAAATCATAGAGACATGGAAAGTGACATTATTCTTGATCTCTAAGGAACTGCCAACCTTCCCAATCAACTCCATGTGGTTACTTCTTTTCCCAAATTGTGAACCCAACAAAAAATCATATTCAATTCAAACCACCACCCAAAAATATCTTAGGTACAGAGTTCATATCGAAAACGTTACCTTAGTGTCGTGTATAATGTTAACATAGATCAAGAATAATGTCATTTGGGTAAGTAAATAATACCCAAAAAATTGACAACATGAAACGCCATATGCAGAAAAATAATCAACATATTTTTCTTAACCCTAAGTCTTGGAAATAATTGATTCAAAATACAAAAGTCTATAATTGTGTCACTTGGGTGGGTCCCATAATTTAATCAAACACAAGAAAACAAAAAAATTGATTCTTTTCTTATTATACGGCTGAGTGGTGTATCTACCCTATAGTTTTGAATGTGTTTTATACTTTAGAGTTTAGACAAATTTGGTTGCAATGTTATTATTCTGAATTCTTAAAGAAGAAAAAACAAAATGAAAATTAAGTTGTCGCAGTCTCCCAACCAATGAGGACACCCACCGTGGCGCTACCTCCTTCGCATACAGTTTCTATGTTGAGTGTTTGACTATCTTCACAACTAACGTAAGCTCTTGAAAATGTAAGCTCTTATCTACAATGGTTAAATCGTTTTGGGCAAAGAAAAATCTATTATAAATATATAAACATCTAAGTACCTGATAATTACACTAATCACCCTTTGATTAAATGTTAATCTTATTCTAATTTCAAGGACTAATCTGTCTTAACCACTTCTACTCTCTTTATATTGTTTTGGTATTAAATAAGGCTGATGTGTCAATACCTTAATTTTTGTTGATAAAATTTAATTAATTTATTTAGTTTAAAACACAAATATCCTAAACCTAATATTCCTTAACCCTACATATTAAATTGAAGTTTGCATAAACGAAGAGTCCCTACGGTTCCAATACACTGCATTTGATGTGCAGTCATCAAAAACACAACTTCCAATATGACTGCATAATGATACCGCTTCCATTCTTCAATTTGATTTCAATCCGTCTATAAAAATGTGTTTCTCTATCTCTTCATACCCTAACCTCTTCTTTCTCCATTTTTCAAATCTTCAAAGACTCCGGAACGATTGGCGGTATACATGTTTTGTGTTTTATTTGATTTTGTTTGTTTTTGAATCGTTATCGGTTTCCTATATCCTATTATTTTGAATTTGATTATAAATTTGTGGTGTTTTTGTTACAGTTTATAGCATCGTCTATGGCTCGCCCTATTGAAGCTGTGAGGGATATCAATGAGTCCAAAGATTTATGGAAGATCGCTGTTAGGTGCAAACATATATGGTCTGTGACGAGTGCTTCAAAAAAGGAACATATTGAGATGATTTTGGTTGATTCTAAGGTATGAGTATCTGTGTAAGCATGAGTGCAGTGCTATTTATATCGTAAGCAGCATTTTCCATTCTTATATGGTCTGTAACGTTAACTTTTTTTTATTTATTATTTTTTAGGGAGATATGATTCAAGTCATCGTTCCACCCTTCTTGGTATCGAAATACAAGGATGAACTCGCTGCTGGATGTGCATACATAATGCAGAATTTCAAAGTCTCCAACAATGATTTCTCTTTTAAGTCCACTAATCATAGTTTCAAATTGATATTTTGTGGGTCAACTTCGGTTAAGAAGGCTGAACTCCCTGATATTAGTGTGAGTTACCTGAATATACTTGGATTGGATGCTATTGTTGAGGGAAAATTTCAGTCCAATATTTTGGTTGGTATGTTATTATAAATATATTTCATTTTGATATCAACTATTTATTCAAGATATGTGTATAAGTTTATACAGTATATAACACATTTCTCTGTTTAGATATTCTTGGGGGAATAACCGAGATCTCTCAAACTCAAATCAATGCTGATAACAACAAGAGCAAAGTTGTTTTTTCAATTACTGATAATAGGTATGATTCATGTTGTTGAATAAGCATAATTTGTTATACAATGTATTTTCATTCAATAAACTTTCAAATCAGCATATTATTAAGGTTAATATTTTGGTCAAAACAGCAAAACTGAAGTGCAATGTACTTTGTGGGGTCAACTTGCACTACAACTTCACGAGTATTATACAACTCATAAGGAAGTAGGCAATATTGTTGTCCTGCTCATTAATGCAAGAATTAAGGAGGCTCAAGGTTTGGATGTTTCAATTTGTTTACACAGTTTGAGACCAAAATTTAATAACAACATGTTTGTTCCTTTTTTACTTTAGATTTGTATGTATATTACAGGAGGGTTTCCTTTGAACATATCAAACGCTTGGAACGGGACCAAGTTGGTGATAAATGACTTTACCATTGATGAAGTTAGCAAACTCAATGAGAGGTAATAATTTGTTCCAAAATTCATGTCAAACTAAATTATCCAAACTCATTTAAAATATATGTTGCTGTAAGTGTAAAAGTTAATAATTTTTGCCAACATTCATGTCAATCTTTGTTCTAATAATTTGTCTCATTATTCAAACAGCCTGAAAGCTGAATTTTCATTGTTATCTTCATCAAGTATGCAAATGGACGCAACGCAAAGCTCGCATTATTCAGAGTTTGATAAGTTTGTGTGGAAGGCTGAAATTATGAGTCTTGCTGAAATAACCTCTCTGCAGCATGTAATAAATCTTTGATTAAAAATAAACATTATGATGGAAGCCTCATATATTTACGTGTCATAACTTTTGACAATTTTTCAGGAGACTATATGTGTTACTGTTGCGACTTTAGAAAAATTTGAGGCTGGCCAGTCAGGGTGGTACTATGATGGATGTGTCGATTGCACAAAAAGTGTGTCTCTGAAGGATGGTAAACTGATTTGTTATGCCAAACACATAAGTGCTGAGCCGGTACCAAGGTATTGTGTATGTCGTTATGTAGGCTTATTGGTTTTCTATTTATTCTTCCATTTGATTAATGAGCAGACACAATTCTGATGTTATCATCCCTGATTTAGGTATAAACTCGAAATTATGGCTGTTGATGGTAAATATAAGTCCAGGTTCATTTTTTGGGACGGAGATTGCGTCAGCTTGATTGGAAAGTCTGCTCTTCAAATGAAAAATGATTTAATAGAGGTATATACCGACCATCAACAATAAATATTGCGATAATTCAGTAAGTAATTCAATTCATTTCTTTAATGTAGGCCGGTGAAGATAATCCGCTTGAATTCCCTTATGCACTTGATGCAATATTAAAGAAGGAATTGGCTATTAGAGCTGTTTTTCAGCCTAACAAAGGGAGACTTTCTGTCATTAGCTTCAAAACTGATGAAGATATTCGTAAGAAAATTAGGGCGAGTTTCAGCTCTGAAGAGGTAAGCATATTGTTAACACATAAATAATACACTCATGTATGAATTGGACTGATCACATTTTGTCTTTGCAGCCCACGTCAAAGCTTCTAACACCAGAACCTTCGTCACAAGATGAACCAATATGTGTTGATGTAAGTTTTTATTTCAAATGAGAACAATCTAACTACCATTTAATATTCATACATTGTAAGGTTTATATACTGTCTTCGCGTGGTGGCAGGAACCTTTGTCCGCATCCGCTGATTATGACCCAGCAGTTGGAAATACAACCCTGACTCCATCAAAGAGGACTTTAAATGATGCAGTAGAAGATCTTGAGAGCAGCCAACTTTCCTCAACCAAGTTGATTAAGGATATCAAAAAGGAAAAATAATAACCTACAACTTTATGCTCATGAACTTTTGTTAGTTTTAAAGAAAGCTTGGTGTTTCTTTATAGTTTAATGCTTTTTATAATTTGGATCTGTTAAACAATTCTCCATTCAGGCGTATTATTGTTGTTTCCGGATTACAGAACTCCATTTAATATAATGTTTGTGCGATGGATTGTGTTTTTCATATGATGAACTAAGTATGTCTTTGTTAAATATTGGCATATCAATTAAGTATAATTGATACATATCTGATGTTAATCCATCCTGTGAAATAGTCATATGTGACTATTATTATTTTATCCTACATTTTTGCCATCATTGACTTTTATATCTAGAAATAGTCTGGAATTGTACTTTGTTTTTTGTCCCATTGTTTTAATCCTCCTCAGATGAACATTTTTCAAAGCTTATGCTAAATGATATGTTACATCTTTAAAGCATTAGTTACAATAAGGATTAAAACTCAATATAATTATATAAACCGTTTGAATTTATTAATATATTTAGTTGTTATAATTCTATTTCTAATGGTATATGATAAATGAAAAACCATGCATGTGATAAAATGGATATTTATTGGTAAGTTTAAAAGATGCATCGTATTTGCAAAACATGCTTTTTATTAAGATGAGTAGACTGAGTAATGTCTTAAATATGTTAATTAAGAGATAGCATGACCATAGGTTGCATAAAGGCTGAAACAGTACCTATTTAAAATTGAATTTTCATGATGATGCAACAATTCCATCAAATAAGCTTAGGTACCGTGTATACTTTATTTTGCTTGGGAACTTCATTAAAAAAGAATAGCCTTGCAGTGCCTAATGGACATGCTTTCACGTGCTATTCAACATGACCATAGTTATGGTTTCAAGATCTTCATGATAACATTAGGTAGTGTGACATCAAATCAAGTGAGGACCTTTAATAGTTGTGAGAAGCAACCGTATCATTTAGTCTTAGCTATTAATATTATATATCCTCTACTTTGCATGTGTAGTTTTGAAGAGCTCCATTGAAGAAAAACCAGAATATGTCCTCCCCAACTTTGCAAGGGTAAAGTAAAAAAGTTAGATATAACTTTAATTTTTAATTAGTGATAAGGTTGGATATGGTTTATAACCATTTATTAGTTTTGTTTTGTACAGTTTTGTTCCACTTGACATTGAAGCACTTTATGCCATGCTTGAGAATCCAATGGAAGAAGATCACACTCCTGTGAGTAATGTTTTATCTGGAGAGGCTATTCAGGCTGTTGAAGGGAGCAATGATACAAAACTGAAGGAAGTTAAAGTTGAGCCAGATGTTGGAGATATTGATGTTGTAGATTCTTCTAAGCTCAATTGTGCAGGTGGATTTTTGCAGAATCACATCTGGTGGGAGAAAAAGATATCTAAATCCCAGAAGAAAGGCAATCAAGTTATGGTAATGATTGTTTTTAACTAATGTTTGTTTGAATTATATATATGTATCAAATAATGTGTTATATGAGACATCTGTACTAGGCAATATAGTTACTGATTAAATTTGTTCATGAAGCAATTTCTAGCAGAAGTGATCCAAAAGGCTCTTCGTCCGGATCAAACATCGTGCATTTTGTTTGATCTCGAGACGTATGACGATTATCAATGTACAATCATGAAATCAAAAAGGCCTTATGTGGAAATGTATATTGGACAAGAATGGTATAGATTCGTTAAGAACAAAAAACTGAATGTTGGAGATAAACTTTGTTTCCACTATGACTCAGAGGTTGAATATCTGAACGTGAGGGTGACAAGACAAAACAAAAAGAAGAAGAAATGAAGTAGAAGCTTGGAACAACGTTATGTGTCTTGTGATTTTATGTGTTAAATGTTATATATAATTACTTATTTGTATAATGTTTTGTATTATGGTCGTACCCTACTTAAGTTAAGGATGTTGTTAGTTTGGTCAAATATTAGGTTGTTATATATGTATATGAATCATCAATCTACCAATATGTAAGTTAGCAGTTTGGTTGCCAAATATAATTATGTGTGAATTTGTTTTAAAATAAATTATTGGTGTATACTATATATTTTGAAATATTACACTTTGGTTACTGCTATTTAAGCCTTCCCTATATTTCAATCTACTAACCTATTATAATGATGGATGCTATATGACTCACTAATCTATTTAAAACGTCCCTGTCATTTTTAATGATTGTAGTCTCTCAATGTGTTCCAGCTACATGTATAATAGTATTAACTTTTTGAATATTAAATTTTTGAGAGTTCCCAATAAAGTATAAATAAAAACGATGCCTTTAACTGGTGTGGCATCCAAATGACCTTACATTTTACAATTAAAAAACTACTTTAAATTAAATGCTATCCAATCCAATTTGGTAGAGAACTACATCTAACCTATACATAACAAAATAAAAAAAATAAAGTCAAAACTAATTCAACTTATTAACCTTGCAAGACATCTATTGAATGACTGTTTCACTTCCTGTTCTTAGCTCAGTGAGTTGAATGCTAATCTGTTTTCTTGTGGTAATCTCTAATGGATACATATAATTTCGACAGGAAAAAAGGTGCGGCCTTGGCAAGACGGAAAAGGAAGCAAATTATGAAAGATAAAAGATCGAAAAGGAACAGATCTAATGAAAATACAAACAACTGCAACATATCTTTTACCAACATCAGTAATCCTGCTAACATTCATGTCAGAACACCTCTATCCAATATCACCTCTGCAGTTTTGAATGATAGGAACCATAATTGCAATGCAAATCCAATTGGAACGGTTATGTCAAATGCACATAGAATCAACGTGGGTGTGAGTCATGTTGTGTCATCAAATCTTTTTAGGCAATTCGGTGTTGAGAATCGGTATTATGCCTCTTCACCAATATCTACTCTCAAGACACCAACATCTGCATTAGGCAGCTCCAAATCATCCATTACTCTTGATCATTGCTCCCCACAACATCTTGCTGCGTCTGCAAGGCAGAGAAGGAAGACAATTATGCAACAAAAGGCTAATGTGTCAAATATACTGCGCAGCAATATTGTTAACAACTCTGATGGTGATGTGTTGAACACTTCTCCACTCACTTTGAATTCAAATACTGCCCCAAGTGGTATAACCTCCTCATTGTCTAATCAAAGGTACAAAAGTATACATCCACAAACAAGTGGAATTGTTTATTCATCTAAAATACAGTTGAATGTGGGTTGCATTCAGTCGGTGACAACCAATCTTTTCAATACCTTTTCAAACATTGATTATGGAGGTGCCTCTTCATCCACAAGTCATTTACCATCTACTACACATGCAAACATTTCTATGGCAGATGCTAACATTTCTTCAACAAATGCTAACATTGAATGTGATGAGTCTGATGAAGAATGTTTAACCGATGAATATTTCAGCGATAGTTCATGCGAATTCATAAAGGATAACGCTGAGGATGACATATCTTCATGTTCAGATGACGATCAATACTATGATCCTAATTCTATACAAGTGAATGAACCAAATTCTGGTATGTCTCGATTTATTACTTTTAAATTATTCGTCAAATGAATATTATATCTAAAAAATATAGTACAATATACCAATTTCAAATGTCAGTGAATTCAATATGTATACTTTCTGTTACTTAACATGCTATTTTCTGAATTCTTTGATTTACTAAGGTTATTCAGACATCGGTGATCCTGCAATTGAATGTGCACATTGCGGAGCACTTATGTGGTATCAAGAAAAGTTGGACAAACGAAAACATAGTGCAGCTCCAAAGTTTAGTTTATGTTGTGGAAATGGGAAAATTGTGTTACCACTTTTGAAACCACCACCACCATTACTCAAACATTTGTTGTTTGATAATAATGATGTAGACTGTCAAAATTACCAGCAGCATTGCAGATTATACAACATTATGTTTGCCTTTACTTCTCCTGGAATGAAGTTTGACAATAGATTCCAAACCGGTAGAGGACCACCTAACATAAGAATACAAGGACAGTCTTGCCATAGAATTGGCAGCATGATACCTTTGCCTGGACAATCACCGAAGTTTGCGCAGCTCTATATTTACGACACTGACAATGAGATTCAACATAGAATTAAAGGAATAGGGTATTGCTACTTTTCTTAATAACTATAAGTTTTTATCGAGCATGATGAAATTATTTTCATTATTTCTTTTGGATGTTTAAATTATCACATCAATTCTCAAAACTATGCATACTAACTATTATTTATGTTTTGCAGTAACAATCCCAATATTGTTATAGGAACTGTCAACAAATTGAAAGCTATGATGGATGAGTTCAACACACATGCTAAATCATTTAGAATGGCTGCAGATAGATTAAAGGATTCTCCTGTGGCTGATCTAAAGTTGAAGTTAATAGCTGATAGGAAAAAGGATGGAAGAACATACAACCAACCAACTGTTTCTGAGGTCGCTGCACTTATCGTTGGTGATGTTGATATAGGCTCTAAAAGGGATATTATTCTTGAAAGACAGAGCGGAAGATTGAAAAGAATAAGTGAGTTTCATCCAAGTTATCTTGCGTTACAATATCCACTTTTGTTTCCATACGGGGAAGATGGTTTTAGACTTGATGTTCTACACAGAGAAACAAATGCAAGAAAAAAAGGTAAGCAAAATAAGCTTACCATTAGAGAATGGCTTGCTTTTAGGATTCAAACCCGTCAACATGAAGCTCATACACTTTTGAGGTCAAGGAGGCTGTTTCAACAATTTTTGGTCGATGGATTTACTATGATGGAGTCCCAAAGATTGAATTATATCCGCAAGCATCAAAAAAAACTGCGAGTGTCAAAGTACTCCAATTTGTCACGTCCCGAAGAAACGGAAAACACTCAAGGTGCAGACAAAGGTAAGAGAGTAGTTTTACCTTCAACGTATGTTGGAAGTCGGAGATACATGGAACAATTGTATTTTGATGGGATGGCAATATGCAGTCATATTGGTTTTCCGGATCTTTTTATCACTTTTACCTGTAATCCAAATTGGCCAGAAATTGGAAGGTTACTTAAAAAAATTAATCTGCAACCTCATGATCGTCCAGATATTATATCAAGGGTGTTTAAAATCAAGTTAGATGAGCTATTGTCAGATCTAACAAAGAAGCATGTCTTAGGTAGAGTGGTTGCATGTAAGTGTCATTTACTACTTAATTTTCAAGTTCTAATTAACTTACTTTCTCTATTTATATTTAATATCTTTCATATACATCTTCTGTTACTAATATCAATATTTTCAGATATATACACAATTGAGTTCCAAAAGCGGGGATTACCACATGCACATATTCTACTCTTCATGCATCCCTCGAGCAAGTATCCCACTCCAGATGACATAAACAATATAATTTCAGCAGAGATACCATCTGAAGATAATGATAGACAGTTGTATCATTTGGTCAAGACACATATGATTCATGGGCCATGTGGTTTAGCAAATCAGCTATCGCCTTGCATGAAAAATGGGAAGTGCTCTAAATTCTTTCCCAAACAATATTAGAATCAAACAGTTGTTGATCATGATGGCTATCCTATGTACAGAAGAAGGGAAACTGGAATTACAGTGATGAAGAAGAATGTGGTTCTCGATAACAGGTACGTTGTTCCTTATAACCCATTTCTGTTGAAGAAATTTCAGGCTCACATCAATATGGAGTGGTGTAACCAGGGTACTTCGGTTAAGTATTTATTCAAGTATATTAACAAGGGGTGTGACAGAATTACCGCAACTATTGTCGATAATGACACAGACGGAAATTCTATTATTAGAAATGTTGACGAAATCAAGCAATATCTTGATTGTCGATATGTATCCCCAAGTGAAGCGTGTTGGAGGATCTTTTCATTTCCTATTCATGGCAGATCTCCTGCAGTTGAAAGGTTATATTTTCATCTTGAGGGCGAAAATCCGGTTTACTATACTGATCACGAACTTATAGATGAAGTTCTCGACAAACCGAGTGTGAAAGAATCAATGTTTACCGCTTGGATGGAAGCAAACAAGACATATTCAGAGGCGAGAAATCTGACATACTCTAATTTTCTGACCAAGTTTGTTTATGATAAAAGATACCGACGATGGAGACCACGTAAGAGAGGCCATACAATTGGAAGATTAATTTGGGTTCCTCCAAGTACCGGTGAGCTGTATTACCTAAGAATGATGCTTACAGTTGTCAAGGGGCCGACATGTTATGAGGATATTAAAAAAGTGGGTGGAATAATTCGGGATAGTTTTCGGGACGCATGCTTCGAAATGGGCTTTCTTAATGATGACAAGGAGTATGTTGCAGCCATAAATGAGGCGAAGGATTGGGGTTCTGGACATTTTCTGAGAAAGTTATTTGTCACAATGCTACTGTCCGGAACAATTAACAGACCACGTCATGTTTGGGAAAAAACTTGGAGGACGTTATCCGATGGTATTCTTTATCAACAAAGACAAGCAACAAATAGAAGAGGTACACTTCCAGTTTTT
The DNA here is from genome assembly GCF_029867415.1 of Vicia villosa. Lineage (NCBI taxonomy): Eukaryota > Viridiplantae > Streptophyta > Magnoliopsida > Fabales > Fabaceae > Vicia > Vicia villosa. Next base: position 191,290,591 of record NC_081183.1, on the reverse strand, counting down.
AAAATATTTACCGTCAATTCATATATATTTAAATAGATGATGAAATGGTGTTACTATTACATTTAAATATCAACATGATATGGCATATAACTTTATGATTCAAATGATAAACTGGAAATTCACAATTGATGGATACATTCGTGAGTTGTAATAGACTTTCCATCTAATTGAACATGGTAATAACTTTGAATGAGGAAGTTCATTAACAGTTTCATATATACCATAAAGTTCTAAAAAAAATTACTCCATTCTGCTGCTGTATATCTTGATGCAGCCGGGGGTTATAAAAATATTGATGTACATTTTGCTGCTATAAACATATTTATTTTGCTGCTGCCAATATATATTATATGATGCTGTTGTGATGAAGTTGTATTACAACATTGTCAAATATATACTCAATGCTATTGACCTTTATCTATGCGGTAAATTTCTCTAATTTGTAAATTTAGGTGGTTTTTATCATTGTCCTGTATGATAATAGTTGTATGTATGTTTTTTAATAGATATGCAGTTGTCAATAACTGAGTTGAAGAATTTGACACTCATTGAGATTGAAAATATGTTGCAATCAAATAGAAGAAGTTTGCATGAATTTAAAGACATGCCATATCCAGATTCATATGTCACACGACACGTGGGAAATAGACTGATTTGGGACGAACGTAGTTACAATATCCACACAGAACAACAAAATTTCCAGAATCTGTTTCGCGCTCTTACAGGTGATTATTATAATTTGTTTTCAAAAACTCTGACAATTAGAATCGGTTTATAACTAAGTCATACACATGTTCATGTTTGTATTTTATTTTACAGACGAACAACGTTCAATATTTGATACAATTATGAAAGCTGTAGAGAAGCAGAGAGGAGGGGTATTTTTCCTACATGGTTATGGAGGGACCGGTAAAACTTTCATGTGGAGAACATTGTCAAGTGCACTCCGGTCACAACAAAAAATTGTCCTTACCGTTGCTTCAAGTGGCATAGCTTCTTTATTATTGCCAGGTGGAAGAACTGCTCATTCTAAGTTTAAAATACCAGTCCCAACACTTGACAACTCCACTTGCAATGTTGACAAGAACGACGAATATTCCCAGTTATTCGAAGCAACCGATGTAATAATATGGGATGAAGCACCTATGTCTCATAAGAACTGCTTTGAGGCATTGGATAAGACACTCAAAGATGTCATGACCAAATACGGTCTTGCAAAAACAATCTTTGGTGGGAAAGTTGTTGTTTTTGGAGGAGATTTTCGTCAGATACTTCCTGTTGTTCCAAGAGCGGGGCGTTCTGATATTGTCCATGCATCCATATGCTTATCATATGTGTGGGACTATTGTCAAGTGCTAACACTGACAAAGAATATGAGGCTGCAGCAGGGAAGAGATGATACAAGTTCTACTGAACTAGCAGAATTTTCAAAATGGATCTTAAATGTTGGGGATGGTAAGCTATGTGAACCAAATGATGGCTTGGTTGATATTGAAATTCCTCAAGACTTATTGATATCCAATTTTGATGATCCTATAAAAGCTATTGTTGAAAGCACATACCCCGATTTGGTTCACAATTTTCAAGATGTTGGATACTTACAAGGAAAAGCTATTCTTGCATCAACCATTGAAGTTGTGGATAAAATCAATCAATATGTACTAGACATGATACCAGGTAATATAAATTTATCTTTAGTCTATATATATATGCATACAACATTAAAAAAATGGCATTTCATGTTGGTTTTATTATACTACTATAGTTACCACTTCATTACATTTTATAGGTGAAGAAAAAGAGTATCTAAGCTTTGATACAATTGATAGAACCAACACAAGTTATACTGAAGCTTATGAAGTTCTAACTCCAGAATTTCTTAGTAAACTAAGAACATCCGGCCTTCCAAATCATAGGATCAAATTGAAAGTCGGTACCCCTATCATGCTAATGAGAAATTTGGATCAAACAGATGGATTGTGCAATGGAACAAGGTTAATTGTTACAAGGTTAGCAAATCACGTCATTGAGGCTAAGATTATGTCAGGAAAGAACATAGGTAACATCTTTTACATTCCTCGAATGTCTATGTCACCATCTGAGTCACCGTGGCCATTTAAGTTGATTAGGAGACAATTTCCAATCATTGTCTCTTATGCAATGACAATTAATAAGTCTCAAGGTCAATCGCTTGATAATGTCGGGTTGTATTTGCCTACACCAGTTTTTAGTCATGGTCAATTGTATGTTGCAATTTCAAGAGTTACAACCAAAAATGGTCTTAAAATCTTAATACATGACAAGGACAATGCACCGTGTTCGACCACTACGAATGTGGTATACAAGGAAGTCTTCCAAGCCCTTTGTTAGTTGGTAATACTTTTCACCTCTTCCTTTGTGATACAAATTATTAAGTCCCATTATTTATATTATGTGTTTAAATACAACTTACTTTCATTTATTTTTAAAATATGAGTACTACTTAATTAATAATTTGATACATTTTTTCATGCAGATATATGATGTGTGCTGTTGTTATTGGTTGCATCCTTTATTGACAACATCAAATATGGAATAGACATTATCGATATCTTTATATTTGCACTTATAAGACATAAAAGTTTATGTATTATTAGTAATAGACACTGTGGATATCTTTACATTTGCAGCTCATCTCAAATTTATTGTTTAATATATTATTTATTCAACATATTTGATTTAATTTTGATTGTTTTTAAATAAGTTAATTATGATATAAGATAGAACTTTCAAAGTAATTATTATATCATGTGATATGAATTCCCTACGCGACCCGTGCGACAGCACGGGTTTCTTACTAGTTATTCTTCAAATTACAATAGATTTTTTTACGGCAATATTCATAAATAGATAGATGTTGACTAAAAATTTGATAAATATATTTTTATCACCAATCAAGCGTAAAGAATTGCGATTTGCAACTGTCTTAATAGAAAATATTTTCAAAATAATAATAATAATCAAATAGAGTATAATTACGAAGGAACAATGAACTCTTGTTTTTAACAACTCTAGTTTTTAATAATACTCTGATTTGAAAGAGGAAATTGTCAGGAGGTTGGTGAAGTTCACCACAAAAGAATTTTGATATAGCGGTTGAGGTTTATGATAAACGAAGATAGAGTGTACATGTACGGTTAATATTCTAACAACTAAATTGAAGAAGTCAGAGAAAAGAAACATGCAAGTATGCAGTGAGCTTTATTTTGGGAAGACTTGAAGTCACACTTATATATGAGGGATGGTTAGAACCGCTCTCAAAGAACATAGAGCTAATGCAGGGACCGTTAGATGGATTCTAATTATTGAGATGACTACAGTGTTTGGCTCCACTTTGTGGCCTCCTAGCGAAGGTACACATCATCGTCAGTCTGAATGGACGGAGTATTGGAATAAGCCTTCGTATTGGGGTGGTCATGTGGAGCTCTTTGGCCGGTCCAAAACAGTTGACCCATAAGTTCTTGCTATCATATATGGAGCTATGATTACTATTGTAGAATTGTTGAGATTGACCTCAATAGACTTCCATTATGACGTTTTGTGACTGTTGTAAGAGCTTTTGGGGACCAAGGACGGAGACTGATGATAAGTTGTGTAGGAGTAGGTGGCCTCGAAAACACGCATATTAAATGCATGTCTAGTCACTAAGGCGTCGTGTTAGGGAGACCTCCCACATGGACCTGCACATCTCAGATATAGGGGAAACATCCTTATAGTGCTTGAGCCTACTCGAATGTTGTTATGAAATGGAGGTCGAATCTAGGTCATTGATCGTGTATTTCGATATTTTATTTATTCATGTTGTATATCGTAATGGTCTTAATTGCCTATATATTAAGGGAATGCTCTCATTTGTTTCTTTCGTTTCCTTGATTCAAAGTTCCATACCCCTTATATCTTTCCCACGATCTTTATATGCTAGTGAACTTCCAGCTTCCTTTAATCTCCATCAATATTCGTGCAATACTTCTTGGATCTTTGGTGATTTTTCTTCTTCTTAATAGATCTCGTAGAGATTATTGAGAGTTTTGATAATATGTATGCAAGAGAGGATGTTGATGAGTTGAAAGAACTCCTAGAAGCGAGAAATCCTGAGGTGGGTATAATTTAAGAGGGAAAAACTACTTCCTTCAAGATTGACATCAGAGAAATTATTTGTGGCTTTGGCATTTGTAACACCCCGTTAATTCTTGTTATTAATTTAATTATTTTTTTGTAATTAAATTATTAGAATTAATAATTTTGGGAATTATGTGGAAAATGATGAAATATTGGTTTGGGCTAGAGTGGTGGTTAGCAGAAGGGGGGGTGTTAGCTAAGCAAGCCCATTATAATATTTTATTTTATTTTTCATAAAATAAAAGGAATTGGGAAAAGAGGAAGAGAAGAGAAGGAGACAGACTCTGAGAAAGCAGAACACGTGAAAGTGAGAAGAGCCAAAGGGGGAGAAGAACTTCGAAGATTCGACTCTGAGGTAAGGGGGGATTCTTCGGGTTAGTAATCCTTATGCGATTGTAGGTAGTATGATTGATTAGGATTGTTGTCTAGTTCAATCGTACGTGTCGGGTTGGGAATTTGTTAGGTTTTGATGAATTTGTATGAATTACATGATTCTGTTAATACTCATGATATATGTTGTTAATACTTGGATAAAACTTGTCTGAAATGTGTGATGATGTGAAAATTGATGGTATTTGTGTGCTATGTTCGTATGTACCTGAAATTGGGGAAATGGGATAGGGTAAATGCTGTCAAAATGGTGAATTTGGCTGTGCAGGTACGTAGGAACCGGTTCCCATGTGGGACGAACCGGTTCCCCCTTATAAAAACAGAGAGGTGTGGATTCTGGGTTGCTGGGAACCGGTTCCCAGATAGGGACAACCCGGTTCCCCATAGTAAAAATCAGAGGCGTGTTTTGGGAAGCTTCCAGGAACCGGTTCCCATGTAGGGACAACCCGGGTTCTGCAGCATTTTTCTAAAAATGTTTTATTTTCAAAAATCCATAACTTTTGATCCGAGTATCCGATTTATGTGCCGTTTTGGGCGTTGCGAAGCTAATGAGATGCTTTATCTGATGAAGTAATAATACGGGCAGTGGCCGACTTATTTATTTATTCAATTAAATTATTGTTGAATTGGATTAAGGTGGCAATTAACATTAATGTGATGTGTATGTTATTGTGATGATGTGTTGTATGTTGTGAATGATTGAATGATGCTTATACATGTACATACTTGTTATGATGTTATTGGTAAGAGGTGATAAGTGATGTTAAGCATCGGAATGATGATGATGTATGATGTATGATGATGTAAGTATGTGTCATGTGTGCATTATTCATAAATCATTTGCATTGGAAGGCTAATTCCCATTGTGCGGAGATTAGCGGGAAGTCATCGTGTGCCCATGTGGGGTGTGAGCGATGAGGCAGTAGTCGTGTGCCCATGTGGGGTGTGAGCGACTAGAGGGCAGTATCAAAGAGAGAAGTCCTGTGATGTGATTCACGAATCTTGGTACCACACGCATGAGTGTCAGTCCATTCATTGCATTATAGCTTGATATAATTGGATGATTGTGTGGTGTGATAGATGATGCTTATGTGCTGATGTTTGCCTGTTATAATAATTTCCGATTATATGTATGTTGAATGGATGATAATTGCTATGAGATCTTATTGCTTATGATTTGTATAATGGTTATTAATTCGAATGAAACTCACCCTTACTTTGATGATTTCAGATTAAGGATGTAGCGGCGTCTTGATTGGGTGAAGATAGCTTGTAGGCTAGCCCGTAGTTCGTGTCGAGTCATGCTCTGATTGTAACACTGGGATCGATTAGTCTAGCGTTACTTGTTATACTTTGTTGCCATTTTGGCTATGGATTATGTATTGAGTATTTGTGTGGAGTTGTTTCCTAATACTGTTGAATTAAGTTCCGCTGTGCTAAACACTTGTTTGATATTGGTTAATTTCTAATAAAGCATGACAATCGACTTGATGTTTTTATTTATTTAATAATTGTAGCATCCTTGATGTGTTATTACTCTGATAATATTATATTTTCCGCGGGGGTTTAGAAGGGTGTTACAACATTCCTGACCTCCCCATGCCAAACCCAGACTCTAGATATTTGTGTGGACGTGTTGAAGGCTAGATTATGTATTATGGCCTCCATACACTTTAATAGTCGTGAACCAAGTGATAGTGAGATTAGGTCATGTTGGAACAAAATCTATTCATACTCATTGGATTTTGATGATAACAAAGTACTTAAAGAACAATTAGGTATACTAACACCTGTTCAAGTGTGAAGGAATATAAGCTCTAAGTAAACTTGGTTACGACCTTTTAAATAGCTTATAAAGAGAAGAAAATGACTCAAATTCTGAAGGATTAGAATCTGATGACTCGACACTTGGAAAGCTTCTGATGACAACTCAGATTCTAATGTCCTGGGAAACATAGTATTGACATTAATATGTCAATATTCTCTCACTTGATGAATCCAATGATTAATATTTATTTCTCACATCTCTCATTATAAAATGCTCTCACTTAATATGCTCCTATATAAAGGTGGTGCACTAACGATATAAAATAGTTTTATACGATCATCTAATAGAAATTTATCATTAAATCATCTCACACAAGTAACTTTAAAATATCAATGTGATGTTGGTAGGAGTAGATTTTTGGATCCATGCGATCAATATGTATTAAAATATTTTGGTTATATGAATTAATATTATTTTAAAAAAAATTATCAATACATATCCTTTGTATTAAAATATTTTGCTTATATGAATTAATGCTCTTATTTAAAAAAAAAAAGTAAAAAATTAAAATTGTCAATGCATATCCTTTTTCTTTTATTTTAATTAAGAAAATAATAAACATAATAACATGTTTCTTATTAAAAGGATATTTTACTATTATTTCATTATTTCTTTAAACACACGTCAGTAGTATTTATCTTAAAAAAATATTTTTAGAAAGTAAAAACGTCTAAAATTCTTATTCCTCAATGATAAATCAATAAAATAAAATAAAATGAATGAGCGTAGTCAAGTGCCCAATGGAGAACAAGATTCCCAATTCATGGTCACTCTCCCCCCGTGACCCCACCGCACCGGGCCCCCACTCATATTCACTCCACATGCGCTTCCCTTCTTGCATGTCCTTACACTCGCTCCCTTTTTTCTCTTTTCCAAAATTTCCTCTATTTTCAACTGTAAAGTCGTTATTTTCAGTTTATTTACTGTATTTACAAACAAATTCAATTTTTCAAAATAAAAATAATTTTCAAAAAAACAATAAAACAAAAATATTTTCAAATTTCATATTAATCTTATCTCAAACAATCATATTCATAGCCTTGTGTTCTTAGTCATATATTTTTTTACGAAAATATACTTAGTCATATATTTTTTTACGAAAATATACTTAGTCATTTTTAATACTAATAACTCATCCATCATCATAAAATAAAATAAAATAAAATAAAATAAAAATCCCTCGCCATTTCTTTTTCCTACCTACTAAGCTACAACTAGTAGCAACAGTAATCAACATCGATTATTATAATAAATAAACCCAATGACTAATCACAATTAACAATAATTAAAAAAACTAATCCAATTTCTAATTTCCAATTTCCCACCCCCTCATCTCTTTATAAGGTCCACATTCACTGCACCTTTTTCATTCATTCTCATTCTTCTCATTCCCACCTTCCTCCTCCAAAATGGGTTCCACCATGAATCTCTTCTTCCTCTTCATCTCACTCACCTTCACTCTTTCACTAGCCTTAGACATGTCGATCATCTCCTACGACAAAACTCACCCCGATAAATCTATCCAAAGAACCAACGACGAAGTGTTGACTATGTACGAAGAGTGGTTAGTCAAACACGGTAAAAACTACAACGCTTTAGGCGAGAAAGAAAAGCGATTCGAGATCTTTAAGGATAATCTTGGCTTCATCGATGAACATAACAGTAAGAATTTGAGTTTTAGATTGGGGTTGAACCGGTTCGCCGATCTGACGAATGAAGAGTATCGAACCAGGTTTTTGGGAACCAGGATCGATCCGAACCGGAGGATGAAGAAGGTGAATTCGAAGTCACAGACCAATAGATACGCAACACGTGTCGGTGATAAATTGCCTGAATCCGTTGATTGGAGAAAGGAAGGTGCTGTTGTTAAAGTCAAAGATCAAGGAAGCTGTGGTAAGCACTCTGATTTTCGATTATTTTTTATTTATTTATTTAAAATAAAAAAGAAAAATTCTTTTCTTCGTTTTCAATCATCATTTTTTACTTTAAAATTATTATTTTTTTGGATATTTTGTTTTTATAATCTTATTTTTTGATTTATTGCTTCTGATGTTGTTTGTTTATTCATGTGACATAAAGATTGTTTTTTGGCTGAAAAATATTGATTTTATGATTTAGGTTTAAATAGATTATAGATATGGATTTCAATTTTAGACTTGTTTTTAATTTTGTGGATATGTTGATAGGAGTTCATAATTATTATTGTGTTATTGATTTTATTTATGATCTGATTCTGAAATTGTATTGTTGTGGATCTTTTTGGTGTTGAATCGAACATAATCCCGATCCTGAAAATTCATTTGGATTTTCATGTGCTTAACCATAAACGATAATTGAGATTTCAGGATTTATTTTGAAATTATGTGAAGAATTGACACATAGATATGGTCATTCAAAATTGATCTTGTTGAAAATTCTCATATTTGTTAAGAGAACGTCTTGATATTCATGTTTCATATGATATTGTCTTGTCAATCAGACCTAGATTCTTTTACTTCCACGAATATTTAGGACATGTTTGGATAAAAAACTTATTTGCAGCTTATATAATTGCTTATTAATATAAGCGCTTAGGCATAAGCTTATATAAGCTGTTTCTATTGTAATTATAGATTCTTGATATATCAATTATTGATGTAATTATATGGTTTTCTGAATTTTGCTAATTTTTATGTGCTTGCATTTATTTCTCAATGAAGGGAGTTGTTGGGCATTTTCTGCAATAGCAGCTGTAGAAGGAGTGAATAAGTTAGTGACAGGTGATCTAATTTCACTATCGGAACAAGAACTGGTGGACTGTGATACATCATATAATGAAGGATGCAATGGAGGACTTATGGACTATGCCTTTGAGTTCATCATCAATAATGGTGGCATTGACTCAGACGAGGATTACCCCTACCGTGCTGTTGACGGTAAATGTGATCAGAACAGGGTAAGTCAATTAGTCATTGATTGTTTAATGATAGTGATAAGTGTTGGTGAAAAATAGTTACCACTCTGATTCTTACATTGGTTTTAATCTTTTTGGTTATTTTGTTTTGTGCAGAAAAATGCTAAGGTTGTTTCAATTGATGACTATGAGGATGTTCCGTCTTATGATGAAGGTGCTTTACAAAGGGCTGTTGCAAATCAGGTTGTCGCTGTTGCCGTTGAAGGAGGTGGTAGGGAATTCCAGTTGTATGATTCTGTAAGTTTCTAAATTAGTTCTACTACAAAATGAGAGAACGTTATTTTCATGGTTTTGGTATCGGTACTTAGGCAGTCACATGATCTTAGACTCGTATTCTAACTTTCTAGAATAGAACAAAAACATGAGTTAGACGGTCCTATCATAAATGTTTGACTACGTTTCTATAGACTATCTATTTTTAAAACCAAGGTGTCCCTTATTTCTATATGGTATAGGAGAAATGAATAGAAGAGTCAAAATTTTCAATTGAATTTTAGTTCCTTTCTTCTTCCTAAGTTTTCTTATTCAATGTATGTCATTTTTCTGTTTTCAGGGTGTGTTTACAGGAAGATGTGGAACAGCACTAGACCATGGTGTTGCAGCTGTTGGATACGGAACAGAAAACGGTAAAGATTATTGGATAGTTAGGAACTCATGGGGTGCAAGCTGGGGAGAAGCAGGTTACATCAGACTCGAACGTAATATTGCTTCAAGCAAATCAGGCAAGTGTGGAATTGCGATTGAGGCATCTTATCCAATCAAGAATGGTTTGAACCCCCCTAAGCCTGGTCCATCACCACCTTCACCCGTGGCACCACCATCTGTTTGCGACAGTTACTACAGCTGTGCCGAAGGTGCAACTTGTTGCTGTATTTTTGAGTATGGAAGATCTTGCTTTGAGTGGGGATGTTGCCCTCTCGAGTCTGCTACTTGCTGTGACGATCATTACAGTTGCTGCCCTCAGGAGTATCCCGTCTGTGACACTTATGCAGGACTTTGTCTTAAGGTATGGCCAAATCAACCTTACCTTTCATTTGCTTGCATTTACGATTGGATTTTCACTTGAAGCCCATGGTTTAAACTCAAACTGGACATTGAACCAGTGAGACCTTAGAGTCACTGTTCAACTTTTTTATACTATTTGAACCGGAGCAAAACCATAATCAAACTCTTTGTTGCAAGTCCGAGTTTTGACTCTTCTATTCTCTTTTGCTTATCCAAATTTGTGTGCATGATCATCACAGAGCAAGAACAATCCATTAGGAGTGAAGTCATTCAAACGAACTCCTGCAAAGCCACACTTTGCCTTTGGAGGTAAGAACAAGATGCGCAGTGCTTAAGTTATTGGTGGTGAAAATGTTCGTGCTGAAGGATTAAGAGTAGGACGAAGAAACAAAAACACTACATGATGCCATTCTCCTATGTTTTCAAGGACGATGCACGTAACATTATATCTGTTCTCTATTTTATTTTATGATACCAACAGATACATTATGTCAAATTTCAGTCGCACTGACTGTGTACATAGCTATGCACTGTATTTCTATTCAAATTCCAAACCAAGAACTTAATTGATTATTGTGCTTTCAGCTTTTGTAAATTATTGGATCATCATTCAATAATGCTTTTGGTTGAATAATTTATTCTATATTTATGTGTTACTTTTGTTCTGTATGCTGGTTCCTACCGAGAAGCATGCATGAATTGTATTAGTTGTGAATATATTTCTTCATAGAAAAGAACATGTGGGACAGATTGATGATAATGTAATAGAGTATCCATGGTGGAACAATCAATGTGGTTTGATTCCATTTTGAAACCAAATATTTTATTTTGATATCCAATAATTTAAAGATTTTTTTAGGGATTTTATAAAAAAAATTAATGCCCCTTTGTTTTAATTTTTTTAAAATGATTTTTATATATTACATAATTTTTGTAAAAAAATAAATTGAAACTTTTTTTTTATCAAAAGTTTCAAATGAAATTTTAATTAAATGTAATATTTTGTCATTGAGATTATTTTTGAATATCAAAATTTTAAATAATTATTTAACTTTAAAATTATTTTAAATAGTTTATAAAAATTCTTTTTCAGATATTATTATTATTTTTTAAATTATAATTTTGATTATTCTTTTTGGAAATGAAGATACTCCAAAAAAATCCTTACAAAACAAGGCAAGGCAATAGAAGTGATTCAGCTAGGGGTGAGAGTCATCAATGGATGAGATTCCTTGAGGAGACGTAGTCTTGGAGCAAAGATTCCACAAGTCATCAATGGATGAGATTTGAAGAGACTTTAACAACAAATGAGCATCAAAGGAAAACATGATTAGCGGAATCATTTGCATACTTACAAACGGAGCATCGGGAAGCCATGTTACACCTTCTGATTTGCTGCAAAAGGTCTTCAGTAGGAAGCTTACCATGAACAAGTCTCCAAGCAACAAAAGGCTTGAAAGTTTGAATATCATCACACCAAATGAACCTTGTCCAATCTCGCCTGGCAAAAGCCAGAGATTTGGTAATATAAACATCTATAAGAGATAAAATAGCAAAGGGAGACTCAGGCCAAACAAATTTATCTCTGTCCTCAGTGGTGATCACGACCATCATCAATTTTTGAATGACAAAAGGAAAAAGATAATGTCAGTTATCAGGAAAATTCCACAAGCCATCATGAAGGAAATCACTAGCTAAAGCATCAATGTTAAAAAAATAAAACTCATAATGGAAGGAGAAATGTCAAGGATTGGGGAGGGGGCATTCCATGCATCTTTGCAAAATCTAATGTTTTGACCATTCCCAAGTAACCATCTAGTCTTGGACAATAGGAATTTGATCTTCGACTTGAAAATACTCCAAAATGTGTCATGGAGCTTGGGCTGACACATTTTTTTCCAATAAATTGTGATGAGTTTTCTACCTAACACATTACCACTCCATATAAAATTCCTAGCAGCTCTTTTAATATTCTCGAGAAGAGAAATAGGCCAGGGATAGACTGTAATAGTATGAGATATCATATTCTAAATGACTGATTGGACAAACACAAGTCTTCCAACAAATGAAAGAAGAGAGCCTTTTTAAAAGGTCATTTTTGAAATCATGTCAGCAGCTCGAGCTTGGAGATAAGAGGCCTTGACTCTCTTCCCTTGATAATGGGCACTACAAGGTAAGTGAAGGGCAGACTACCAGAAGATAATCCAGTTAGATTGCTAATGTGATTAATTTTACTCCTAGACATAGATCCATGGTAGAAGGTGGATTTAGAGTTGCAAATTTGTTGACAAAAGGCTAGAGAATTTTTGATAAGACCTGAGTCAGAGCAATGATGTTGGATGTTGTCCCTTGGTAGAATATGAGAAGATCATCAATATAGAACAAGTGAAAAGGAATTTTGACCTTCTTAGTAGCATTTATGAGAATGAGGTTAACGTCAGTAACAAGCTTGGAGATGCTCCTACTTGACACTTCTTCAGGAAAACACAAAATAAGAGGGGACAGAGGATCACCTTGCCTAACCCATCTTCTATAATCAAAGAAACCATGAAGGGACCTTTTCAGAGCCATTGAGATCTTGGCAGATTCTAAAATTGTAGATATTCAATGACAAAATTTTGAGTTAAATTCAAATTGACTTTACACTATAATGATGAAGATTATACGACAAATTCTTTAAATTATATGGTTAAAAAATTATGGTTTTATGTGTTAATTGAAAAAACTCTATATTTTATATTGTTAAGTTTACATTCAAAAGTTAGTTTCTAATATCATATAAAAATTATAAATTTCACATTGTTTATATTATCTATCTTATCTAGCTTACTTCATTATATAAGAAATGCATATGTTTAATTCCAAAACATACAAAATTAGTTTTGAGCTTTTTTCTTTCTTACTCTTTTTACTTTGCATTCTCGAATTGTGGAAGCCCCAATTGTTATTGAGGTTTATTCTTGTTTGAGAAATCATTTAGGGAGGTCAAAAAATCATTTTTGATTTTTCTTTGGGGAATTATTTGAATTTTTTCTCGTCATAAAAATTATTTAAAGTGGTATTTATACCATAGAAAGTATATTTTTAGACTGATTATTTATTGTGCAATAGTAATTGTACATTTAAGAACTGAGTTGTTTTATTTTGGAGGCCTCGTGAGTGATAGTCTACCTAGCACAAATTTGGGCAGTGCCATAAAATATCTTAAAGAGAGGATACTCGGTTCGACCTGATAATTTCTTATGTGGAAATTTACAAAAAAGTACAAACTTTTAAATAAAAAACAATTTTAAGACGTTTCGAACCGCCATGACTTGCGAAAAAATTATTGGTACTTTTACTGTTGTTTCTCACAAACTATTCAAGTTTGAGGGAAGTTATTTAAACGCAAACAACAAAAAAAGTGATTTTTCTCAACCTTAAAAATGGCTGTCATCGTTTGTTGGAACAAAATCTATTCATACTTCTTGAATTTTGATGATAACAAAGTATTTAAAAAACAATAAAAGTATATTTATATTTGTTTAAATATGCATGATCATTAAACCAGTAATTAACTAGGTTCTAATCCAGTTAAATAACTTATAAAAAAAATATAAATATAAATTTTAATAGATCATAATCTAATTTTTAAATAAAACTTCACCGCCATTTTGACTCAATCTCTGATAAAAATGGGCTATTCATCGGCCCAAATAAATACTCCCTCCGTCCCAAATTATAAGAGAAATTCATTTTTTAGATTCATTGAATAATTAATGTATCTGGTCTGCATATAGATCAAATACATTAATTATTCAATGAATCAAAAAAGAGAATTTCTCTTATAATTTGGGATAGAGGGAGTATGTTGGAATGGCCATTTGAAATAATACACTTACAATATCAAAATAAAAATGAATCTCGTTAAAACGAAGAGAAAAGAGGTGATGCACTAACAGTGTAAAATAATTTTATAATGTCAACCAATCACACCCATGCATTCAATTACATCACACTTTTATTTTAAATTTTTTTTAATGACATGACAGATTGCTTGTTTTCTATTAGATTACAATATAAAACTATTTTACACCGTCGGTGCATATCCATTAAAACCTAAAATTAATGGTTCAATGACAAGACCAAAGTGAATAAAAAAATAAAAAAATCTTTGAAGATCAAGTTGCCTTATTTTTTGGCATCAAGATCATTTCAATGTCAATCCACATTATCTTACCATTTTCTTAATTAATCCTAATTGGAATGATGTTAATGTTTTTTAAGTTCTAATAGTTAGTTTATCGCTATCTTTTATAGTTTGTGATATTTCTTATTTTATAATGTGTAATTATGGACTTTTACTTTTTTATTGGGCCCATGTCTGATGTCCCTCATACAAGTAGGTATAAACAATAAAAAATAATCTTTTTAAAAATAAATAAAGTGTGATTAATTTTAATATTTATTAAATATAGATCTTACCTAAGTTACCTTCGAAAACCTCTCTCTAATTGGTTCAACGATGGGAGGGGAGGGGAGGGATTTAATAGAGGGGAGGGAAAAGGAGGGGAGAGAATTTAACTAAATATATGTTTGGTTCAAGAAGAGAAGGGGAGGGAGGAGAGAGGTTTTTAACAACATGTATGTTTGGTTCACAAGGGGAGGGGTGAGATTTTAAAATCAAATTACTTTTTTATCCTTATAAATATTGTTATTTGTACTTCGTAAAAATAATTCTAAATAACAATAGTATTGAACTATAGATCTTCAACGTAAATCAAACCATTATCTGATCTTGATAATTCATCTAACCCAATAAAACAATATATATAATTAAAAATAAATAAAATAATGTTAGAATGTTAAAAAAATTGAACAAATAATATTATACTTATAATCTTTATTTATAACATAAACATAATATATTTTGCGTATTGTTATTATTAGTAATAGTATAATAAAAAAATCTTATTATTATTATTATATATTATAAATAAAAACTGATATAAGGATGTTATTATTATAAAAAAAAAACATAATATTAAAAAGGGAAATTCAACAAATTAAAAAGGAAAAAATTTACCAACAACGCACAAATAGCAAGAAAAATGAAACGTGAAATACCACAGAAAAATCTAATATTTAATAATTAAAATAAGGACAATCTTAGAATTAAAAATAATAATTGAGAATAAAATAGGGAAAATAATAAAATTTTGATTAATATTCTTCCCTCCCTCCAAATCCCTCAATTTGAAGGGGAGCAAAAAGTGAGTCTAGGAGGGAATTTGCTCCCCTCCCCTCCCCTCATAAAAAATGAACCAAACACATATATTTATAAATATTCTCTCCATTCCCCTCCGCTCTCCTCTATTTACTTCCAACCAAGCGGGCCCTAAGGGTCTGTTTGGTTCAACGGAGGGGAGGGGAGGGAATTTAATAAAGGGGAGGGGAAGGGAGGGGAGGGGAGGGGAGGTATTTTAATTAAAAGTATGTTTGGTTCAAACGAGGGGGAGGGAAGGGGAGGGAAATTTTTTAATTAAAAATATGTTTGGTTCAGGAGGAGAGGGGAGGGATTTTAAAACTAATTTACCTTTTAACCCTTAAAATAGTATAACACGCATGCTAAATCAAATAAAAATAATGTGATGTTCTTAATTTTTTTTGTCAATTCATAAACAATATAGATAATCAACACACAAAATATTTAATATTTCAAATACTTTATAATATATTCAAGCGTAAATAAAATATTGATAAATTCCATACAATAATCATATGATCCATGATCAGATGAATTATTTTATCATCTTGATGATCCATCTAATTCCATAAAATATTTATAAAATTAAATTTTAGATAATATATATATATATATATATATATATATATATATATATATATATATATATATATATATATATATAGCTCATATACTACAATTATATTATATATAAATATGTAATACAACACAATAACTTATAAAACAATTAAGTTCTTACAAAATAATAAATCAAAATGAATATAATAAAACATGAAGAAAGTTGAGTCACTATATTAATATAAAATAATGGAGTTACCGTAAAAAAATGGAGGAATTCTAATAAGACGGTAAAAATTAACATATAATATATATTAAAAATAATTTAAGATTTTAATTAAAAAGTGAGGATAATTTTGTCAATATAGAAAAAATAGATTTTATCATAACTCATCTCCCTCCCCTCCCCTCCAAATCCCTCCGATTTGGGGGAACGAAAAGTTGCTTGAATCTGATTACCTCCAATCCCCTCCCCTCCCCTCATAAAAAATTGAACCAAACATACTTAACTTAAAATATTCCCTCCCCTCCCTTCCGAAACCCCCCAACCAAACGGACCCTAAAAAAATTATCTAAACATATGTTACATTGAAGAAAACTAATTTTACGAATTTCAATCCAAATGGGTTGTTGATACGTTACTGTTTTTAGTTTCTTACACAAACAAGTTTAATTTAATTCTAGATGTAAGAATCGTTCCTCCTTAAAAAAATGTTTTCCTCGAAAATTCTTGCAAAACGACGTGTGTAAGGAGGAAAAATACAAGGAAACCTACGCAGAAGAAAGAGACAAATAAACAGCCGACAAAGTCAACAAAATTACAAACGGGTTATCTTTTAGTTTTCTCTTTTACTCTTTATCTCTGACTTTCTCACAATTGTTTGTTTTCTTAGTAGTAACTATATTGTGCTAAACCAACAATATTATTGTCTCACTTCCAGGGATGGATCCAAGAATTTTAATAAATGGGGTAAAGGTCAATTTCTTTATACAAAAATTAGAATAAAATATTATAATTATTCATAAAAACACATATAAATATTTATGTGTAAAATAATGATAATGTATATCTAAAAAGTTAAATATTACAAAACAAAATACTAATGTATATAAAAAAAAATTGAAGACAACTTAATATTCAAGAATTATAATTGCTCTCTACGTGTCTTCATATTTTGAAAGTGTTGTAAAATTTTTTCATTTTCAACACCATCAAATATATCACTTTCTATGTATTATGCAAATTTAGTTAAAAAAAACTATACAACTTTCTCATGCCTTTTTAATTTGCATTTACTATTGAAAATAAAAACAATAAAGTAAAATTAAGTGTCAGATTTATGTTTCCTAGAGGATAAAATTTAAAGTAAATGAATGGTGTGGAGACATTAAGATATTTTATGTGGGGTCAATATATCAATAATTATTATTATTAGCATTAAAGAAAAAAATCAAATGGGGTCACTTGACCCCAATTTACTTTACTTAGATCTGTCCCTGCTCACTTCTCAGGACTTACGACCTAGACCAAAAATCAAAATTCAGAGTTATAATTGAAAATAAACAGTAAAATACGAAATTCTTTAAAATAACTCTTTTTTTTTCTTACAAAAACTCTTTTAAATAAAGATAATGAAAGTAACTATTCTCACCACCAACCGGGCTTTGATACCAGAGCAGTTAGGGCGTTAATGATAATAATAATAATAACAGAAAATAGAATAAAGGTGAACATAAAGGTAAAAATAGTGTAAAATATAAAGATAATATCAAAGATAATGATAAATATAAAATTAATGATAGATGCGGAAGAAGTGTTGAAAATATTGAAAGACATAATTTTATTTATGCAAAATACTTATAAAGGATGGCAAATCAAGAATTCCAAGTTCTGAGACTGAAAACTCGAATGCCTATTACAACACACAAATGATCCTTTTATAGGCAAGGATCCACACGAACTTGAAACTATTATAAACTTAAGCATAATATTCTACAATAGATAATGGCCCACATGGCCTGCATAATGCAAATAAAACAAAAAACTTTAATAAAGTAGAGTTAATAAGTCATAAGTGAGTCTGAATGGGAGATAATGGAGGCCAACAAAGGGGGGCCGAAGTTGTCCTTTCGCTTTTATCTTCAATATAATTGATCTTCAAATAATGCTGACAAGAGTAATCTCCATAATCTTATCTTGAACTTATCTTCGAAATAATTGAATGCTTTATGGAGTCCGAATTATCAAAGGTCTATAATTCCATAACAGTCATCTTCATTAATATTTTTCAGAAGTGTTAGAAGCACTTTCACTTTCAGATAATACAGTCATAGCTTCCTTAATGTTGCTTAAAAATTCTTTATCTTTTTGTTAAACACTTTGTGCATTTTTGCAATCAGTTTTTAATAAAAATGTTTTTGAAAACAAGTCATCCTGAAATTTTGTAATGCACAAAACAATGGATAAAATTTCTTTTTTTATAGTACTATATTTTAATTGAGATGGGTTCCAAGTTCCAGAATAATATCTGATAACTTGTTCCTTTTCCATGCCCGAAAGTATTTATTTTAAGATTCCCTCAAAACCTATGTCTGAGGCATCTGTTCCAACAATAAGGTTGGCTCTAGGATCAAGTATTCCTAAACATGGTATTTTTTTTTAAACTATTTTCTTTAATTGTAAGACACTTTTGGTCATTTAATCATCCCAAGAAGGAGGATTCTTCCTAAGTCTCTTGAATAATGGTATACAAAATGGTTCTTAAGTTGGGTATAAAGTCTGACACATAATTTATACAACCTAAGAATTTTTGCAATTCGGTTTTATCTTTTAATTCGTCTGAAAATTTACAAATAAATTCCAAAGATCTACTAATGGGGGTATACATGCCCTGGGAAATGTCAAAACCCAAAAATCTTACCTTAGATTGAAATATTTTGAGTTTCTTTTCTGATAATACTAAACTATTATCCTTAATTATCTCATAAAATTGGTTCATATGTTGTATATGTTGGTTTATAGAATCTGAAAATACTAACATGTCATCTAAATAGACTATGGTGAAGTGAGAATAATCATTAAATATAGTGTTCATAATATTTTGAAACTCGAAAGGAGCATTTTTTAATCCTAAAGGCATGACATTCCATTCATAGTGTCATACCCCAAAATTTACCTCCCACACTTTTCTCATAACAAAAGCAAGGCTCAAATCTCAAAGCATGGCTCATTCACATAATCCAGATAATTCACAGTCAACTGATCCAAATTGAAAGGTCAATTACAATCAAGGCATGATCCAAACCTTAATCATTGGGCAAACATCAAGTATGGGGTGCATAACCATCATTTGATCAAGAATTGATCATGATTCCATTAATAGAAGCTCAGAAATGAACAAACATGAAAAGGTTCAAATTAGGGTTTCTTAGGAGAAAGTCAACCCAACTTTGACTGGGCATAACTTTCACATGGAACATCAGAAATTCCCCACTCAAAGCCTATTTTGAAGGAAATTGAATTCTCTACAACTTTGTGTCTCACAAGCCAGGGCTAAAAATGCTTCATTTAAGAGATACAAAGCAAAAGATTACAGGTCATTTTCAGGCATCCTTCAAAAGAAGTTTTTTCCCGAAGAGGATATGGTCAAGATAAAAGCTTCAAATGAGAAATATGTTCCAAAGTGGCTTATAGAGGACCTCTTGAGGTTTCTAAAAAGTATTAGAACTCCCTCATAGCTTAAAAATTGAGTGAGATATGCTTGATCAAAATTAGGTGATTTTGAGGGACCAAATGTGAAAAAGGAGGGTTCAAAAGGAGAAATTTTGCAAATGGGCCTATGATTTTATGGTACAAACTTGATCCACAAGCCATTATCTTGTCCAAAACAAAAGGGCACGAAATTTATCAAATTAATTGATTTAATATATTTTTATTTCATTTTTATGATTTAATAAAGACTAAAAATCAAATATTTTGTTAAAATTATATTTTGTTTGATTTCCAATCAGAATTAATGAGCAAATATAATGTAATTTCGTGCATAGGGATTGGAGAAGGAAATTAATACAAATTGGGCCAAATATGGTAGCTTAGAATTCAAGAAATAAAATCCAAATTCTCAAAGTAGTAAGATTTGATTCAAGTGAGGTTTTGGACAAGATTTTAACCTAATTCTATTCCCTATAAGTAGAGAACATAAAGCACCAGACTAGGGGACGGAATTCTGAGGGAAAAACGCAATTGCAAGAACACAAAAAAGTCACTCAAAACCAAGATTCGGATTTGAAGAATTAAAGACTTTCAAGAGTTTCTGAAGCTTGCAAAAGGATCCTCAAAGGCTTCTGAACGTGTCTGGATCCTTGCTCGACCCCAACACCCCCAGAACACTCTCCGATTTGTCAAAGTAAGTAATTCGGAAACTTGGTTCGATTAGAGTAATTCATGCGTTCTCATGATGTTTTAATTGCATATAATGGTTTGTATGATTGTTGTGAACGTTCTTGATGCATTAATCTTTGTTTCTGGGCGTGTTTATATGAATCACCATTAGAGGGTGTCGCGAGCTCTAGGTTTTTTGAATTAGGGGTTTTTTGCAGGGGTAAAATTAGGATGAATTAAGAGCATAACCGAAATCGTGAGGCTGAGACGGAGTGAACGAGATGATCGCGCCATATTTATGTTCTAAATTAAGCTAATCGCTATTTTCCATGTTTAATAGCTACGAACACGTTCATGGCAAAACCGTAGCTAATTTTACCCAAGGTTGCAGGTCTGTTTGAGGAAGATGATGAGGTGTCCTCATCCTATTAGCCCGTTTGAATTTGCGCGCGTGTTTTTCATTATGTCGTTGGTTATTGTATATATTATTATGAAAGCGTTCATTAAACGCATGTGCGTCCCAGCCCAGTTGGTAAGGGTGGGTTTTGACCTAGGGAGCGTGGGTTCGATACCCAGCTCCAGCATTATTTTTTTTACTGAAGAACTTTTCTAATCCAATACATGCATGACTGAGCAGCGCGCCATACGTCCTTAGATCTGGGCCTTTGATTTACTATTAACTTAGATCCAGCGCTCCAGATCTGACCTTCTATAGCATAGGCCCTGATAACAACCACACTGAATCAAAACCCTAATAAACTAATTTAATTTTAATTAACTTAATTGTTTTAATTAAATTCTTTTAATATGTTTATTAATAACAATATTTTATTTTTATAAATAAATTATTATGTGATGATTATAGAAAATTTCTAATTTGTTATTCGTGCCGATTAAATCGATTAATCGCTATGGTTAACAATATTTTTAATAAAAATGTTATTTAATTAAATAAAATATGATTTCTATTATTTGGTTAAATGGTTGCAACTATTTTATTAGTTGTGATGATTAACCGTTTTTTTTCCTCGATTTAATTTGTTATTCTTTTTAATCGAATCAATCGGTTATGAGGGGTAACAATGCATATAAAACTCCATAAAAATTATTAAAATATACCTCAGTTCATTATTAGTGATAATCGAATCAATCGATTAAAATTGGTAGTGATGCAAATTTCAAATCTTTTAACCATGGTGATCAAACCTATTGATCATTGCGGTTAATAGTGCCAAATCAGGGTTGTACGCCCTAAATCCTAATAATTCTAAATTCCATTCAAACTACAATTACAAACCCAAACTGCGATAGGCTGACCAAAAAGCCTCTAAAAAACCATATCAAATCAAATTCCAACTCTAAATGGCGTACAACTCTTCCCGAACTACGTAGACTCTGATCCTCCCTAAGGAGGTACGTAGGCACTTGGCAACAAGGCGAGTCCCCCTCTTCAAAATCTCAATCGTGTCCTAAAATTCTGTTTGCCACATTTCTCCCTAATTCCTGCCATGCAACCCTAATCTTTGAATGTTAGCCTTTAGGAAAGGGCTGAGGGTGCCTCATACCTTCCCTCAGCCTGATTATAATAACTTACCCTCAATCTCTTATCTGCGTAGGGTTCCTATTCGCCCTTCAGAATAGGTGGCGACTCGAAAGCATAAATTTTTAGGCAGGTTGCTACAGCTGGCGACTCTGCTGGGGACGCACTTTTAGTGAATTATTATGCTCCTAAGGCTTGAGTGGGTTTAGGTTTATGGTTCGTGGTTTGTGGTTTAGGGTTTGTGGCGCATTTTAGGGTTGGCAAATTGCCACATTTAGGGTTTGGGGGAGGTTCATCTTTTAATGTACATTAAATTATTTATTTGTTTATTTGTTTTATGTTTGTTTATCTGCCTGAAAATATCTGCTTTATTATTGTATATTTTGCTCTATTTTATGTCAGTTAAACCTTAAATGTGGGAGTTAACCTTGAGGTCACTAGGGGAGTACGAATCTCCTACGAATCTCACTGATAACTCCACTCGGAGTGGGTTGAGTGTTCGGAAAGGTCCAAAACGAGGCTTGACTTTGTTGAGGGCTGGACTGGATACTTAGCTGATCTCTCCGAGAACCTACCCCAAAAATTCGAACCTCATGGATAAAATGAGTCGTTTTAAAATCCGAAGAGACAAAGAGTCTCGGAGGCTACGAATGACCCCATGAGACCTTCCAGAACCCCCCATAAAAGGTTGGCTCCCTAGAGCCCCCTACGTCGAACCTATGAACTTGGGTTTCTTAAAATATTGTGTTATATATGTTTGATTTGTTTTATATATATATATATATTTGTTTTGTTACTATGATTTTTCTTTTTTTGTGTGTTTGCATGCATCATCTCTCATTTGCATCCTCATCATGTTTTATCCACAAAAAAACAGTAAATAAAAAATATGATATAAATGTAAAAAAAAAATATATTCTATTTGGTGAATGTGTAGGAAGGATGAGCACCAAGAAGACCATTGTTCACCTTTCCGTTTCCACTCCGGATATCAAGAAGCTGAAAATAATCAAGGAGAAATTACCATCAAGTGCCTTGGATAGGTTTGTAATCCGCTATGGGAATATTTTGGACTTGCTAAGGGTGAGAGTACAAGAAGAAGCAATTACTGCTTTGGTTCAATTTTATGACCCTCCGCTTAGGTGCTTCACTTTTCAAGACTTTCAGTTGGCTCCAACTTTGGAAGAGATAGATGCTACTTTGGGGTTCTCAAAAATTAAAAAAGAATTCTATACTGGTGCGGGTAAAGAAGTTGACTTTTCAGATTTGGCAAAAGCTTTGGGGTTATCTGCTACGGAATTAAAGACTAATTATAAAACTGATGGGGATGTGCATGGGATCAAAAGATCTTACTTAGAAAATCAAGCTTTAATGTATGCTCAAAAGAAACAATGGGACATTTGTGGACATTTATTAGCTCTTTTGATTTTTGGAGTTGTCTTATTGCCAAAAAATGTTGATTATGTTGATCCCGCTGCCATTCATGCTTTCACTTCCTTTAAGGTTTATGGAAAAGATCCTACTCCGACTATCCTCGCTAATATTTACTATGCTATCCATACAAAGTATGAAAAGAAGAGAGGAATGCTATTTTGTTGTGTCCACTGGCTATATTCTTGGTTGACTTCTCATCTCTACAAATCCAGTTGCTTTATCAAAGAGCTTGCTAGGAACGAGTGGTCTCAAAAGCTAAGGGCTCTTAAAGCAGATTCTATCCTATGGTATGCAAAGAAATTAAAATCTGATAGGATCATTTACAAATGTGGAGATTTTGACAATGTGCCATTAATGGGGACTCTTGGTTGTATTAATTATAACCCCGTGTTAGCATTGCGTCAATTAGGACATTCTATGGATAGTGAACCTTCGGAGCAACA
This sequence comes from Vicia villosa, assembly GCF_029867415.1. Classification (NCBI taxonomy): domain Eukaryota; kingdom Viridiplantae; phylum Streptophyta; class Magnoliopsida; order Fabales; family Fabaceae; genus Vicia; species Vicia villosa. Next base: position 191,266,656 of record NC_081183.1, on the reverse strand, counting down.
AATAGAAGAATTGATCTTGCATGATAATGGGAAAGGTGCACCAAGAACATTGAAAAGAGTAATTCAAGCTTGGAGTCAGGTTCAAAGAAAATATTTTGGGCCAAAGAATGCAATTGCAAAAGCACCTTACACCACATGGGTTCAAGAAAGAGTTGGAAAGATTTTGCTACCTTTTGTTGTGGATCCCGCATACAAGCCTGATTCTCCCGATCCTGTTCCTCTATCCATCGAAGAGATAGAAGGGATCAAGGCTGCCCTAGAGGCATCCCAAAAGGAAAAAGAGAAACTAGAACTTGATTTGCATCAACTTACCAACGAAAGGAGTCAACTACGCTTTGACCTCAAAGAGAAAAATCAAGAACTTCAAGCAATGAAGGAAGAGAATGATAGGCAAAGGGGTAAGAGGAAACGTGCAACCGAAGGAGTTCTAAGTGCTAATTTTAATTTGGAAGCACATAATGAGAGGTTGGAACAAGCAGATAGGGAAATTGCAAGGTGGAGAAGACGTTACGAAAAGGCTTCCCATGACAAAACAGAATCTGAGAAGAATCTAGAAGCTGTGATCTTTGAATTAACTGATAGGACTAAAGATCAAGAGGATGAAATAAGAGGTCTCAAATATGATCTTCAAGAAGCCCTCAATGCTGGACAACAAGAGCATGCAAGAAGATTAACCACGGAGGAAGAACTTTTACAGCGCACTGGTGAGTATGAAAGGGCATTTCAAGCTATGGTGTCACTTAGGGAAGTATTCACAAGACAAAAAGAGGAATTTGAGGCAGCCTTGGAAGAAAAAGATTATTGGAAAAGACTTTATTCAATTATTTCTGCGGCGAATGAGCATGTGAGCATGGTTCCCAAGATGCTCGAAGAATATGAAAAATGTCGTGAGGATCATGCTAAGCTAGTCTTCTTGTGTAATGATCTAATCCTGGATATTCCAAAAAGTTTGGAAAGAGCAGAATCTTCTCCCATCATCCTTCCTGAAGTCGTCAAAGAGTTTATGGAGCTTTGTAGGAGCATGGTGGACAAGTTCAAAGAAGACATCCAAAGGCGCTCTTAGTTTTATGTTATTTCCTTGTTGCTTTTATTCCAAGTACTTTTGATTCAAGTTATTTTAAGTATTTTTAATTTTCAGTTTCCTTTCTTTTTTGTAAACCAACAATGAAGTGGTGTTTCCTTTCAATTAATAAAGTGTGTTTATTTTCGCATTTACTTGTTGTTCCTATAATATTCACCAAATAAATATATGCAAAAAAAAAAAAAAAGAAAAAAAGAGGAAGAAAAAAAATAAAAAAAAGAAGAATGTATATTTACTATAATAATGTGGATAAAACATGAACATAGCATAAGCATAACATTCATATCATGCATGCCATATTTCATTACCAAAGCATTAAAGAAAAACTATCTTCATCTCCAGTCACGCCATTGCAACTCAACCGCTAATTCAGACAAGATCTCAAAAGAAAAGGGCAATGGAACAATTGGAACAGAACCAGGCCGCCCTTCGTGAGGAAATGACCCAACTAAAGGGTACTGTTGAAGACCTCCAGGGAGGAATGGCCCAAGTGCTGAGCTTCATGAAAGAACTCAAAGATAAGCAAGATAAAGCTAAGGAAGTTCATGATCAGTATGAAGAGATACCTAAAGATGGCAACCCATTGCTAGGATATGTTAAGGGTCATGACCCTCACAAGGCAAAAGCCCACTCCTCAAAAAGGACTATCACAACTCATGAAGAGGGAGAGGCTTCTCAAGAAGGATTTATCCCTACTATTCAGAAAGAAGGGGCGTCTCGCACCGTTCGCATTCCAGTCAACAATCCGCTTAGGGATGAGGACTACTTGGATTTACAGTATGGGGACACTAATGACACAGATCAAGTCCCTCAACCAAAGCTGACCTCTGTTGATTCTGGGGAGAATTCCAAGGAGAGTGGACAAATCAAGGCGCTGGAAGAAAGGATGAAAGCAATGGAAGGATATGATGTCTTCGATGTGGATACCTATGAAATGAGCTTAGTGCCGGATTTGACTATTCCTCACAAATTCAAGATACCCGACTTCGAAAAGTACAAGGGACTCTCTTGTCCGAGGAATCACTTGCGCATGTATGTGCGAAAAATGGCTGCTTATGCTCATGACCAGAAGCTGATGATGCATTTTTTCCAAGATAGCTTGAGTGGAGCATCGGTTGACTGGTATATGCAATTAGAGAAGTCTCACATCCGAAGCTGGACCGACCTTGCTAATACGTTCCTGAAACAATATAAATACAATTTGGACATGGCACCCGATCGGATGCAACTCCAAAATTTGTCACAAAAGAAAGAGGAATCATTCAAGGAGTATGCACAAAGATGGAGGGAAATGGCCTCCCGAGTCCAACCTCCCCTGTTGGAAAAAGAACTCGTAAAAATGTTTATGGCTACATTACAAGGGCCATATTACGATAAAATGGTAGGGAGTGTGTCCTCAGGGTTTTCAGATTTAGTGGTTATTGGTGAAAGGATAGAAGACGGAATTAAGAGCGGGAAAATACAAGGAGCATCATCTAACTCTTATCACTCAAAAAGGCCCACCTCAACCTTCGCTAAAAAGAAGGAAGGGGAGACCAACGCAGTAGTGCATCAAGAGCCTAGACCTCCTGTGTCCTACCCACCTCAACAAAGCAGGTTCCAAGGTCCTCCGAGGAAATTCGATCCTCTACCCACTTCCAAGAGTGAAATACTAAAATATTTGCTGAGTGAATCATTGGTAGAGCTTAGACCTATGCCACCCCTAATTCCAGGAAAGATTCCACCCAGATTCAACCCGAATGAGAGGTGTGAATTTCACGACAATTCTCCTGGACATACGTTGGAAAAATGTTGGGCCTTTAGGCACAAGGTTCAGGACTTGATAGAGTCAGGAGCAATTGCTTTTGACAAACCCAATGTGAAAACAAATCCAATGCCACACCATGAAGGCGCAGTCAATGCAATAGAAGTTGTCAATGAGCAAGAGTTGGTTCAACAACGGAACTCCCCCACAGATGCACTTAAGAGGTATCTTCTTATAAAGGGGTTTATCCTAGAACATAACGAAGCTTTCGAAGACACTTTGCAAAGACTCATGGATCAAGGATTGATCCAATTGGAGGAACACCCTGAAGAGGAATATGTGGCGATGGTGGAAAGAAACGAGCCTTTAATGATACCTGCACAAGGGGCAAGGAAACCATTGATTATCCCATGCTCTAGACCGCCAGTGATGATACCTGCGCAAGAACGTACCAAGATCATCCCAATCAGAGGACCATATCCTTTGGACAAGATGAAAGCGGTACCATGGGAATATGAGACCGATACTAATACTGCAGTATCAAGCATCGTTGGACCTGGAGGTATGACCCGTAGTGGGCGCATATTCAAAACTGCGCAAGTACAACCAACGTCTAGTGGAAACTTGACACAATCTGGAGAACAAGTTGTCACGAGACCAATTGACGAGGCTGAACCTAAGGATAAAGAAACTTCTAATAAGGATGCTGAGGAGTTTCTCGCTCTGATTAAGAAGAGTGATTATAGAGTGGTAGATCAGTTGCAACAGACACCGTCTAAAATATCGCTCTTATCATTATTGATACACTCCGAGAAGCATCGAGATGCCTTGATGAAGATCCTAAACGCTGCCCATGTAACTAAGGACATCACAGTCAATCAATTTGATGGGATGGTGGCCAATCTAACTGCTGGGGCATGCCTGGGTTTCAGTGACAATGAGTTACCCCTACAAGGAAAGTCACACAACAAAGCCTTGCATATCTCCATGCAATGTGGGAAGGCTCATCTGGCTAGAGTTTTGATCGACACAGGGTCATCCTTAAACGTGATGCCAAAAGCCACACTTGATAAGATAGCCTTAGAGGGACTCGTGGTTAGACCTAGTCGTCTGGTGGTTAAAGCTTTCGATGGATCACAGAGTCCGGTATTTGGAGAAGTAGACCTTCCTGTCATAATTGGTCCCCACACCTTCTGCATCAACTTCCAAGTGATGGAAATCGAGCCAGCTTATACCTGCCTACTAGGGCGTCCTTGGATCCATGCAGCTGGGGCAGTCACCTCCACCCTCCATCAGAAACTAAAGTTTGTGAATGGGAACTCCATAGTAACTATCAATGGAGAAGAGGATATATTTGTCAGCAATCTAAACTCATACAGATATATTGAGGCTGGAGACGAAGCATTGGGTACCGCATTTCAAGCTCTAGAAATTGCAACTGCTATCACACTACCAGTGGAGAAGATAAGAAGGGCGGTAACCTCATGGAAAGACCTACAAGACGCAGATACTAAAGGCTGGGGCAAGCTGCCAGAAGTTTTGGAGAAGAAGGATCGCCTGGGGTTAGGATACCAACCCACCAAGGTCACAAGCATTAAGAAAGAAGAACGACCATTTCCCCCAATAATGCAAACTTTTGTGACTGGCGGTTATGAGCATGTGGCTATGGTGTCCAATCAGGACTCTCAAGAAGGGACGTCCAATTTCATTCGAGAGATCAGGCCAGGAGAACAGCTTCAGAATTGGACAAGCCTGGAGATACCGGAGATAGTTTTCATTTCAAAGTAATTTGCTTTTGTGTGTTTTATTTCCCCTTTTTGATAAAGAAAAACAATAACGCTCATGCCTCGCCCGAAGCATAGAGCTAGTTTGTAAGGGCCCCATTTACTTTCAAGTTCGAAGTTTATTAATAAAATTGTCTTTGCATTTTGGTATTGAAAATATTGTCTTTTCTCGCATTTATTCCTTTCCCATTTCTGAAAATGACAAATAAATTTCTTGCACAAACAAAGCACGTTCACATCTGCATACTAAAAGAAAACAAACATAAAACATGTGCAGATCACTTCCTGACACCACCGATAATAATACTGCTGAGACTCTATACAAACTCGAGGCTCTCGCTAATCAGGCTGAAGGAGGGGATGAGGAAGACGATGAACTTCCGGAAGAGTTGTCAAGGTTAGTGGATAAGGAATCCAAGAGCATGCTCCCTCCACAAGAGGCCATTGAAACCATAAACTTGGGAACAGATGAAGAACCCAAAAACATTAAGATTGGGGCAACGCTAGGTAAGGACGTAAAAGCAACGTTAATCAAGCTCCTCCACGAGTATGCAGAGATTTTTGCTTGGTCATACCGTGATATGCCGGGGTTGGATACAGACATCGTGGTACACAGGTTACCTCTCAAAGAAGGATGTGCGCCGGTCAGGCAAAAGCGCAGAAGGGTTCGACCAGATATGGATAGTAAGATTAGGGAAGAGGTGCTCAAACAGTTCGATGCCGGGTTTCTTGCTGTGGTTGACTACCCACCTTGGATTGCAAACATAGTGCCGGTTCCTAAAAAAGACGGGAAAGTGCGCATGTGTGTAGATTACAGGGATCTAAATAAAGCAAGTCCAAAAGATGATTTCCCACTTCCACATATAGATATCTTGGTGGATAATACAGCACAAGCTTCAGTGTTCTCTTTTATGGATGGTTTCTCCGGGTATAATCAGATTAAGATGGCTCCCGAGGATATGGAAAAGACTACCTTCATGACCTCTTGGGGCACTTTTTGCTACAAAGTAATGCCATTCGGGTTGAGAAATGCAGGGGCAACATATCAAAGAGCCATGGTCACATTATTCCATGATATGATCCATAAAGAGGTCGAAGTATATGTAGATGATATGATTGCCAAGTCTCGCACTGAAGAAGAACATATTACAAATCTACATAAGCTGTTTGAACGTCTAAAGAAGTACAAGCTAAGGTTAAACCCGAACAAGTGTACGTTTGGTGTAAGATCGGGAAAGCTGTTGGGATTCATTGTAAGCCAACGAGGTATAGAGGTTGATCCCGATAAAGTAAAAGCCATACAAGCGATGCCCGTTCCAAAAACAGAAAAAGAGGTACGAGGTTTCCTGGGTCGATTGAATTACATCTCAAGGTTCATTTCACATCTAACAGCTACATGCGAGCCTATATTCAAACTACTCAGGAAAGATCAACCTATCAAGTGGAATGATGATTGTCAAGTAGCCTTCGAAACCATAAAGAACTACTTACAAGAACCACCTATACTCTTACCTCCTGTACCCGGAAGGCCACTAATCATGTACCTCACAGTACTCGAAAGGTCTATGGGGTGTGTACTGGGGCAACAAGATGAAACAGGCAGGAAAGAACACGCTATTTACTACCTCAGTAAGAAATTCACGGATTGCGAGTCTCGGTATTCACCATTGGAAAAGACATGTTGCGCCCTAGCATGGGCCTCCAAACGTCTAAGGCAATATATGCTGAACCACTCCACATGGCTGATATCGAGAATGGATCCTTTGAAATACGTGTTCGAAAAACAGGCTCTCACGGGTAGAATTGCAAGATGGCAAATGTTGTTGTCCGAATACGACATACAGTATGTAACTCAAAAAGCAATAAAAGGGAGTGTCTTGGCAGAACATCTTGCCCACCAACCACTCGAGGAATACCAATCTATGAAGTTCGACTTCCCAGACGAGGATATTATGCTAGTAAGAGACTATGAAATACCGGGACCCGATGAGGGACCCGAACCGGGTTTGGTATGGAAACTCATGTTCGACGGTGCTTCAAATGCACTAGGACATGGCATAGGGGCAGTATTGACATCTCCCGATGACCGACACTTACCCTTCACTGCAAGACTATGTTTCGACTGTACCAACAACATTGCAGAATACGAAGCATGCATATTGGGGTTAGAAGCTGCAATCGACCTAAGAATCAAACTCCTTGATGTATACGGAGACTCAGCATTGGTAATCCATCAGGTCAACAAAGAGTGGGACACTCGAGATGCAAAGCTAATCCCATACCGAGACCTTATACTGGAGTTGACAGCTGAATTTGATACTATCACCTTTACTCATATCCCGAGGGAAGAAAATCAAATAGCCGATGCACTAGCAACGCTTTCCTCTATGTTCAAAGTGACCTGGCCAAACCATGAACCACGAATAACCGTTAGGCACTTCGACGAACCTGCCTATTGTCTCACGATCGAGGAGCAGTCTGACAACAAACCATGGTACCACGACATTAAAGAGTACCTGGAAAAACAAGAATACCCGGAGAATGCCTCAACAATTGATAAAAAGACACTGAGGAGACTTGCATCCAAGTTCTTCTTAAGCGGAAGCATCCTATACAAAAGGAACTATGATTCAGTGTTATTGAGGTGTGTAGATAAAAACGAGGCCAAGGAAATTATCAGGGAGGTACATGAAGGAACCTTCGGAACTCATGCAAACGGACATTCAATGGCTAGAAAGATACTGCGGGCAGGGTATTACTGGTTAACAATGGAGGCCGACTGTTTCCAATATGCAAGGACCTGTCACAAGTGCCAAATCTACGCTGACAAGGTGCACGTACCACCAAACCCGTTGAACGTTCTGAGTTCACCATGGCCATTTGCAATGTGGGGAATCGACATGATAGGGATGATAGAACCTAAAGCTTCGAACGGACACCGATTTATATTAGTCGCCATAGACTACTTTACCAAATGGGTCGAAGCTGCCTCTTACACCAACGTAACAAGACAAGTAGTCACTCGGTTCATCAAGCATAATATCATATGTCGGTATGGGGTTCCAAGCAGGATTATCACCGATAATGGGTCAAATCTGAACAATAACATGATGAGGGAGCTGTGCGAGGAGTTCAAGATTGAACACCACAATTCTTCACCATACAGGCCTAAAATGAACGGCGCTGTCGAAGCTGCAAACAAAAATATCAAAAAAATAATACAAAAGATGGTGAAAACATACAAGGATTGGCACGAAATGCTGCCCTTCGCCCTACACGGTTACAGAACCTCGGTGCGTACATCTACAGGGGCAACCCCCTTCTCCCTAGTCTACGGTATGGAAGCTGTCCTCCCAATCGAGGTGGAGATCCCGTCACTAAGATTCATAACTGACACAAAGTTAGAAGAATCGGAATGGATAAAAACTCGTTTTGATCAGCTTAATCTCATTGAAGAAAAGCGACTGACAGCTTTGTGTCATGGACAACTCTATCAGAAAAGGATGAAAAAAGCGTTCGATAAGAAGATCCGACCTCGAACCTACAAAGAAGGTGACATTGTCCTCAAGAAGATACTGTTACCTCGACTCGATGCCCGTGGAAAATGGACACCTAACTACGAAGGTCCATACATTGTAAAAACGGTGTTCTCGGGAGGGGCATTAGTCCTCACTACAATGGATGGGGATGAGCTATCGCACCCAATCAATTCAGATGCAGTCAAGAGGTACTATGCCTAGCAGGGATAAGGCTTCAAGCTACGAGCCCAAGACAATTCGTAAAGGATAGGAAATCGAGCAATCATCAACTTCCGAAGTCAAAGGATTACTGGGGCCCTCGATAGCAAAAAAAAGAGCAATAGCAGTATTAATGTCATTTCTATTTGTCATTTTTCTTTCTCTCATACCCTTTGTACATTCGCCAATTTAAGGCAATAATCAATAAAAGCTTTTCACTTTCATACTTATCTTTTCATCATTTCAATACCAAGTGCAAAGAATAATTTATTTCTCATAAACTTTAAACTTCGAATTTAAAACAGGAAACTTACAAATCATTAGACTGAAATAAAGGGGATAAAACCACGATACCTCCGGCAGCCAATATACGCCTGATGATCTGATAACCCTAAAAAAAAAAACACCGCCACATTCCAACATACTAGCCCCGGGCGATCTGAGTCAAGACCCGTAAAGTTGCTCGAAAGATCTTAAACAAATTCCAATTGGTGACAAAAGATAGTACCCCATAGTCATCATACTTACATATTCACTTACATAAACACTCATACACATCGCATTTACATACAAAACATTCACATGACCTGCATTCGCACACAAACATTCATCATACAAATAACAAAATCATGAGCATACACATTTGCAAGATAACCTTTTATACACATAACTCGCCCGCATCAAGACAAGTAACCCTTTTGGGGTTAATCCAACTACGATAGTAAGCAGGTACGGTCAACTGCGACGACTTACTGAAAAGTAAGTGGACCTTACCATCTACGATAAGCTTACTCCAACTACGATAGTAAGCAGGTACGGCTAACTGCGACGACTTACTAGACTGACAGTAAGTGGGCCCTACCATCTACGATAAGCTTACTCCAACTACGATAGTGAGTAGGTACGGTCAACTGCGACGACTTACTGAAAAGTAAGTGGACTTTACCATCTACGATAAACTCACTCCAACTACGATAGTAAGCAGGTACGGCTAACTGCGACGACTTACTAGACTGACAGTAAGTGGGCCCTACCATCTACGATAAGCTTACTCCAACTACGATAGTGAGTAGGTACGGTCAACTGCGACGACTTACTGAAAAGTAAGTGGACTTTACCATCTACGATAAACTCACTCCAACTACGATAGTAAGCAGGTATGGCTAACTGCGACGACTTACTAGAGCTATAGTAAGTGGGTCATACCATCTGCGACAGACTTACTCCAACTACGATAGTAAGCAGGTACGGCTAACTGCGACAACTTACTAGACTGACAGTAAGTGGGCTCTACCATCTACGATAAGCTTACTCCAACTACGATAGTGAGTAGGTACGGTCAACTGCGACGACTTACTGAAAAGTAAGTGGACTTTACCATCTACGATAAACTCACTCCAACTACGATAGTAAGCAGGTATGGCTAACTGCGACGACTTACTAGAGCTATAGTAAGTGGGTCATACCATCTGCGACAGACTTACTCCAACTACGATAGTAAGCAGGTACGGCTAACTGCGACAACTTACTAGACTGACAGTAAGTGGGCTCTACCATCTACGATAAGCTTACTCCAACTACGATAGTGAGTAGGTACGGTCAACTGCGACGACTTACTGAAAAGTAAGTGGACCTTACCATCTACGATAAACTCACTCCAACTACGATAGTAAGCAGGTATGGCTAACTGCGACGACTTACTAGAGCTATAGTAAGTGAGTCATACCATCTGCGACAGACTTATTCCAACTACGATAGTGAATGGGTATACCAACCGCGACGACTTACTAGAACTATAGTAAGTGAGTTACCCATAAGCTGCAAACCCCTGCTAGCGCCATAAGCAAGGTAACTACTTTAACAAGGCATCCTTCTCCACTACCGGGTACAAGGCAAATTCAAGGGGTCTTCCATTATTTAATAACTCTTCGATCAAAAGACGTGAGAACTGCGTATTCTCACTCCACTCAATCAAAGGTAATTAAATAGGGGCAGCTGTCATACCCCAAAATTTACCTCCCACACTTTTCTCATAACAAAAGCAAGGCTCAAATCTCAAAGCATGGCTCATTCACATAATCCAGATAATTCACAGTCAACTGATCCAAATTGAAAGGTCAATTACAATCAAGGCATGATCCAAACCTTAATCATTGGGCAAACATCAAGTATGGGGTGCATAACCATCATTTGATCAAGAATTGATCATGATTCCATTAATAGAAGCTCAGAAATGAACAAACATGAAAAGGTTCAAATTAGGGTTTCTTAGGAGAAAGTCAACCCAACTTTGAATGGGCATAACTTTCACATGGAACATCAGAAATTCCCCACTCAAAGCCTATTTTGAAGGAAATTGAATTCTCTACAACTTTGTGTCTCACAAGCCAGGGCTAAAAATGCTTCATTTAAGAGATACAAAGCAAAAGATTACAGGTCATTTTCAGGCATCCTTCAAAAGTAGTTTTTTCCCGAAGAGGATATGGTCAAGATAAAAGCTTCAAATGAGAAATATGTTCCAAAGTGGCTTATAGAGGACCTCTTGAGGTTTCTAAAAAGTATTAGAACTCCCTCATAGCTTAAAAATTGAGTGAGATATGCTTGATCAAAATTAGGTGATTTTGAGGGACCAAATGTGAAAAAGGAGGGTTCAAAAGGAGAAATTTTGCAAATGGGCCTATGATTTTATGGTACAAACTTGATCCACAAGCCATTATCTTGTCCAAAACAAAAGGGCACGAAATTTATCAAATTAATTGATTTAATATATTTTTATTTCATTTTTATGATTTAATAAAGACTAAAAATCAAATATTTTGTTAAAATTATATTTTGTTTGATTTCCAATCAGAATTAATGAGCAAATATAATGTAATTTCGTGCATAGGGATTGGAGAAGGAAATTAATACAAATTGGGCCAAATATGGTAGCTTAGAATTCAAGAAATAAAATCCAAATTCTCAAAGTAGTAAGATTTGATTCAAGTGAGGTTTTGGACAAGATTTTAACCTAATTCTATTCCCTATAAGTAGAGAACATAAAGCACCAGACTAGGGGACGGAATTCTGAGGGAAAAACGCAATTGCAAGAACACAAAAAAGTCACTCAAAACCAAGATTCGGATTTGAAGAATTAAAGACTTTCAAGAGTTTCTGAAGCTTGCAAAAGGATCCTCAAAGGCTTCTGAACGTGTCTGGATCCTTGCTCGACCCCAACACCCCCAGAACACTCTCCGATTTGTCAAAGTAAGTAATTCGGAAACTTGGTTCGATTAGAGTAATTCATGCGTTCTCATGATGTTTTAATTGCATATAATGGTTTGTATGATTGTTGTGAACGTTCTTGATGCATTAATCTTTGTTTCTGGGCGTGTTTATATGAATCACCATTAGAGGGTGTCGCGAGCTCTAGGTTTTTTGAATTAGGGGTTTTTTGCAGGGGTAAAATTAGGATGAATTAAGAGCATAATCGAAATCGTGAGGCTGAGACGGAGTGAACGAGATGATCGCGCCATATTTATGTTCTAAATTAAGCTAATCGCTATTTTCCATGTTTAATAGCTACGAACACGTTCATGGCAAAACCGTAGCTAATTTTACCCAAGGTTGCAGGTCTGTTTGAGGAAGATGATGAGGTGTCCTCATCCTATTAGCCCGTTTGAATTTGCGCGCGTGTTTTTCATTATGTCGTTGGTTATTGTATATATTATTATGAAAGCGTTCATTAAACGCATGTGCGTCCCAGCCCAGTTGGTAAGGGTGGGTTTTGACCTAGGGAGCGTGGGTTCGATACCCAGCTCCAGCATTATTTTTTTTACTGAAGAACTTTTCTAATCCAATACATGCATGACTGAGCAGCGCGCCATACGTCCTTAGATCTGGGCCTTTGATTTACTATTAACTTAGATCCAGCGCTCCAGATCTGACCTTCTATAGCATAGGCCCTGATAACAACCACACTGAATCAAAACCCTAATAAACTAATTTAATTTTAATTAACTTAATTGTTTTAATTAAATTCTTTTAATATGTTTATTAATAACAATATTTTATTTTTATAAATAAATTATTATGTGATGATTATAGAAAATTTCTAATTTGTTATTCGTGCCGATTAAATCGATTAATCGCTATGGTTAACAATATTTTTAATAAAAATGTTATTTAATTAAATAAAATATGATTTCTATTATTTGGTTAAATGGTTGCAACTATTTTATTAGTTGTGATGATTAACCGTTTTTTTTCCTCGATTTAATTTGTTATTCTTTTTAATCGAATCAATCGGTTATGAGGGGTAACAATGCATATAAAACTCCATAAAAATTATTAAAATATACCTCAGTTCATTATTAGTGATAATCGAATCAATCGATTAAAATTGGTAGTGATGCAAATTTCAAATCTTTTAACCATGGTGATCAAACCTATTGATCATTGCGGTTAATAGTGCCAAATCAGGGTTGTACGCCCTAAATCCTAATAATTCTAAATTCCATTCAAACTACAATTACAAACCCAAACTGCGATAGGCTGACCAAAAAGCCTCTAAAAAACCATATCAAATCAAATTCCAACTCTAAATGGCGTACAACTCTTCCCGAACTACGTAGACTCTGATCCTCCTTAAGGAGGTACGTAGGCACTTGGCAACAAGGCGAGTCCCCCTCTTCAAAATCTCAATCGTGTCCTAAAATTCTGTTTGCCACATTTCTCCCTAATTCCTGCCATGCAACCCTAATCTTTGAATGTTAGCCTTTAGGAAAGGGCTGAGGGTGCCTCATACCTTCCCTCAGCCTGATTATAATAACTTACCCTCAATCTCTTATCTGCGTAGGGTTCCTATTCGCCCTTCAGAATAGGTGGCGACTCGAAAGCATAAATTTTTAGGCAGGTTGCTACACATAGTAACCAAAGGGCACCACAAAAGCGGTTTTATATTTATCTTCTTCTTTTAATTGTATTTGATAATATCCAAATTTAAGATCAAACTTTGAAAAAAATACTTTTATTATGTAATCGGTTTATGAAATCCTTTTTATTAGGTATGGGATACCTAATCCATTGTAATTCTTTGTTTAAAGGTTTGTAATTTATTACTAACCTAGGACTTCCTCTTTCTAATTCCGAAGCATTAATAACATAAAAAGTTGAGCAACTCCAAGGAGACTTACTAGGCCTAATCAAGCCCTTGTCCAAGAAATCTTTTATTTCTTTTTTACAGTAATCTTAATGTTGTTTATTTATTTGTATTGGTCTGGCTTTAGTAGGGATATTTACTACCTTAAATTCAGGTTCATATGGCAAAGAAATAGTATGCACTTTTCTTTTCGTAGTGTTTTTCAAGAAAATCCTTTTGCAAGTGAGAAAATTGTAAATATGGAAGGGTAGTTCTGTAAGTTCACCAAGGACTCTTTTTTTATATTGGTTGAACACTTAATAAAATTAGGGATTGTTTGTTTGGGTTCAAAGCTAAACCCGGAAAAAAAAGCTTTGGTTTGGGGATTGTGGGATTAAGTCTCCGTTTAGGTTCTTGGTTAGCCCGTGATAAAACCAATTTAGGTTCAATCGTAGCCCATGATAAAAGCTTCATTAGGTTCGAGATTAGCCTGTGACAAAATCTCACAGGCTCTTGGTTAGTCCGGTATAAAACCAAGGTTGGATTCGTGAGCTTATCCCGATATTAAAAGCTCTACAAGGTTCAAGATTAGGCCGCGGTAAAATATTTATTTGAAACCTTGAAGACTAACCTCTCCAAGTTTATTGTGAAAAGGAGACTAACCGTTTCGATCCATCGTTTGGAAGGAAGACTCACCGCTTTATTCCCTGTTTTGCTGTTAGGTTGGAAGTTAGCCATAAAATTAATTTCCTTGTATAAAGGGGTTGAAGAGTTCAACCTACTAAAAGCTATTAAGTTTATTGGATACTCTCAAGATCAAATACTAGGGACAAGACTAAGATATTTTTTATTGAACCTATATAATTTATGGTGTTCTTCTCTCTTCCCTTAACTTGTTATTTTTTGCACTTAATATTCTTTTGTTTTATTTTTCCGCTGCTTAATTATAAACCTTTTCTAAAAATATTTTCAAACTCTGATTTTTATTCGATTTTTTTTAAATTCAAGTTTTTCTGAAACACATAATTCACCCCTCTCTTGTGTGTAAGTTACATGTTCAACAGGTTCAAGATAGTACAACCAAACTTTCGCAGCACCTTGGAGTGAGAATGAAAAGGATCTCAATTTAATATGATCCTTTGTGACTCCCTAGAGCTTCAATGGTGTATAACACACTACTTGAACTTCCTTCAGGTGCTTATGATGATCCTCACCTGCAAGACCATTAAGCATTGACAACAAATGTATCAAACCAGATTTAAGTTCAAAAGGTACGACCAATTCAAAATATTCAATATACAGTGCATTATAACTGACATTAGAGAAGCAACTTCTCTTAAAGATCTTTGAGGCTCAACCATAATATGATTAGTAAATTCACTATCAAAATTAAATAAAATATGACTAAAAAATAACACAAAACTCCAATTACATCCCTATTACTAAAATCAAAGTAAAACTAAAAAAATTTAAAATAAAATCTTAAAATTATAAATATAGAACCAAAAAGTCCAAAAAATCAAATAAGAATAACAAGATTCTTTCATTTATTTTTTCAAAAATATTAAAAGTTAAAAAAGAAAAGTCTGTCTAAACGAAGAGATTTGGAATTTTGGGATTTTATTTGAGATATTATGGGAGTATTGTTCGTTGATTTATTTACGATTTTATAACAAAGGAGAAGAAATATACTCTCAAGGGGAATAAAGTATATTATTTTTATCTTGAGGAGGAGTTTAACAACTCCAATTTTTTTTATCTATATTTGGCACAAGAACTATTATTTCCTTTTGTGTTATGAGCGATAAAGTTGTACATAACTCAAGAGCTTTTTTTATCCTCTATGCTCGACACGATAAAACTATGTTTGACACAAGAGCTTTTATTTCTCACCTACTAGGTTCAAGAAAGGTTTGGTAGGCACGTAGTTTGGAATTTTTTTTAGAGATTTATCTCAGTCAAACATCATATCGTTACTGAAGACAACATGTCATGAATGTGAATTGTGTTCTTGATAACTTATGCTCTTTTTTAAAAACAACTTTTGAATCTGACCAAGTTCACATTCTAAGCTAGAGTATACAACAACGAAATATTAAAGTACAAAAGCAATAAGTAAATCACACAAAATAATTATCTTGGTTTCTCCTAAACTGAGAGTAGTTTAGTCCCCTTGAAACACAAGATCTTTTTTTACAATAATCAAAACCTGATTACAATTTGCTTAGACACACCCTCTCAAGGCTTCTTGCTCAATCTCACCAGAAAGAGACTTCTTGCCCAAACACACTATCTATGACTTCTTTGCTCAATCTACATGAAAGATACTTCCTTGCCTAAACTGCCT
Organism: Vicia villosa; assembly: GCF_029867415.1. Classification (NCBI taxonomy): domain Eukaryota; kingdom Viridiplantae; phylum Streptophyta; class Magnoliopsida; order Fabales; family Fabaceae; genus Vicia; species Vicia villosa. Next base: position 191,250,844 of record NC_081183.1, on the reverse strand, counting down.
GTTTAGGACTTTCTTGCTCAACCACACCATAAAGAGACTTCCTTGCTTAAGCATGCATACGAGAGACTTCCCTGCCTAAACAACATGTTCAAGACTTCTGCGCTCCAACACTAAGCCTACTGGTTTTTTCAAATACTAGACAAAGAGTTTAAGATTACAAAGATGTACGTGATATACAATCATAGGTACAAATAATACAAAACACGCAAAGACCTTAGTTCCTCAGATTGATAAGATATACAATTGTAAGAACCTTCTCAAGAATATGTGCAGACACAACAACTATGTACAAAAATTAAAGCACAAAACGTTTCTTGTTCTTGTTGCTTCTTTTTGTTGTATTTTGTTACTTCTTGTTTGAATCTTCAGCTCCTTATATAGAGGGAACAAAAGAGACGTTGGAAGTTACTTGCACAAGTTTTTTTGCTGAAGAAGCAATTTCCAAGAGAGATAGACATTAAAGTTGGCACAATGAGGATCTTCATCTTTTGAGTAATCTCTTTATCCTTTGTGTCTTTCTCAAGTAAGGTTGTCCATATGCATGGAGTGGTAGACTGAAGAAATCATATCATTCAATATTGAGCATTGTGCTAAAACTTCTAGTTGGCTTTCTCCGTAATTCTAACAATCTGATAAAATGACACTGCTTTTGCACATAGTACGGTTAGTGACTGTTTGTACTTGTGTTTCCAGCAAGGCGCTTGAAGCTCAATTCGAATATTAGATGTTGAGTCTGTTTCGGCGCTGAGGTTTCATTTGAAGTCTAGATTCTGATCCTTTGGAATCTAAAATTTCATGCTTCTTCTATATAAACTAATTAACAGGGTCAGAACCAAGTTAATAACTAGCTTTAATGAATCTGCACACTTAATCAAACATTAGTATATCCTTTTGTTCTTTAAGTACTTTTGTTATCATCAAAATCCAAAGAGTATGAGCATGAACAGATTTTGTTCCAACATGTCATACTACATATATTTAGTTGTTTTTTAATATTTTAATAATATTTGAACCAAATATTTAAAGAAACAGAACAAAGTATAAGATGATTCAAGATATAATGGAAAATTCAATTCAATTCAACTCAAAGTTGCTCTAACTAGGCAACTCTAAAGTGTTTTACATGGTGGAAGTTACAATGACAAGAAGTGAAGTGAAAATGACAAAAAATATATTTGAGGTAAAAAAATAAAGAACTCATCAAAATCACCTCGTAATTTATGAAGCCAACAAAGTGCAAGCCCTAATAAATATTCAACCGTGATTGAATCTCATCACGACATGATTCATGCTTTGATGTAGCCTACAACATCATCATTTACTAACAGCCCAGTGCAGGAAACTGTGTGTGATGCACAAGTTAGCTCAAGACAAGACTATTATCTTCTGCATTGTTTCCAGGTCCAAAAGTGATGCATGCTCCAAGAGCTTTTATTATCTTGGGTTAATACCATTTTACCCCCCTGCCATATAGGCGACTTTTGATTTTGCCCCCTGTAAAAAAAAATTGTAAAAGGACCCTTGCCATTTGAAGATTCAGTTTTTTTAGACCTTAGAGGAAAAAGACACACACCTAATGCTTATTTGGCACGCTGACTGGACATTTTTTTATTTTTTTAATTTAATATGCTGAGATGGAATATTGTTTTTTATTTATAATTATTTTTAATTTCACGTAGGCAATTTATTTATTATTAATTTAAGTTTTCAAAATTGAAAAGTTGGAAAACTATAAAATTATGCAACCAATGGGAGTTGAACCCACAACCTCCATATACCATGCAAGATACACAACCACTAGGCCACGTTGTTCTTCATAAAACTATTGCTTTTGAAATCTATATCTTAGATTATTGAAGTGTTATTTTATTCGATTTATTAATAAATTAATATCGTTTTATCTAAATATATACTATACAATACAAACTAATTTTGGTTTATTGTTATATATTAAAAATTCATTTCAATTTATTTTTAAATATATATCAGTTTATTATTATATATTAAAAACTAATTTCATTTTATTCAAATATTTTTATTTTAGTTTATCCAAATATATACTATACAATACAAATTAATTTCAGTTTATTTTTATATATTAAAAATTCATTTCAATTAATTTTTAATTATATATTACTTTATTATTATATATTAAAAAATAATTTTAGTTTATTCAAATATTTTTATTTCAGTTTATCCAAATATATACTAAATATTACAAATTAATTTCAGTTTATTAATATATATTAAAAATTAATTTAAATTTATTTTTAAATACATATCCGTTTCTTATTATATATTAAAAACTAACTTCAGTTTATTCAAAGATTTTTATTTTAGTTTACCCAAATATATACTATACAATACAAATTAACTTTAGTTTATAGTTATATATTAAAAATTCATTTCAAATAATTTTTAAATATATATCACTTTATTATTATATATTAAAAAATAATTTTAGTTTATTCAAATATATTTATTTCAGTTTATCCAAATATATACTATATATTACAAATTAATTTCAGTTTATTAATATATATATTAAAAATTAATTTCAATTTATTATATATATATATATATATATATATATATATATATATTAGTTTATTATTATATATTAAAAACTAATTTCAATTTGTTCAAATATTTTTATTTCAGTTTATCCAAATATATACTATACATTACAAATTAATTTCAGTTTATTATTATATATCAAAAAATAATTTCAGTATATTATTATATATTAAAAATTAATTTCAATTTATTTATGAATATATATCAGTTTATTATTATATATTAAAAATTAATTTCTGTTTATTTTTAAATATATACTATAGTTTATTTATTCAAATATATACTATGGATTACTTTTAAATTTATTTCAGTTTATTAAATAATATCTATATAATAATGTAATATTATTTAATTTTAAATATTTAATAGTGTAAATAAAAATTATAATGGAAATATAAAATATGATATCGAATCATACAATATATATACATTTCACTTAAGAAACTAATCACCTCTACTTGAATGGTCTAGTTGTTGTGCACTTTGAAGGCATTTCTAATACATGCATCTTTCATAATTTTATAATATTTAAATAATAGAAAAATAAAATAATATATGACATGGATTTTAAAATAATTATAAATAAAAAATAATAAATCCATGTCAGCATAATTGAAATTAAAAAACAAAAAATGATGCCACATAGCATGACACATAGGCACATGAGTGTGTCATTTTCTCCCAATGTCTAAACAAACAGAATCTTGAAATGACAAGGGTGTTTTTACAAAAAAAAAATTTTACAGAGGGCAAAACTAAAAGTCGCCTATATGACAGGGGGCAAAAATGCTATTAACCCTATTATCTTTTATGCTCAGCACTGGAAAATTGTGTTTTGTGCAAGAGCTTTGCTTAGCACGAGAAAATTGTGCCTGGCGCAAGAGCTTATATTTCTCACTTGCTAAGTGCAATAAAGGTTTGGTAGGCGCATAAGTCAGAAATTTATTAGAGCTCTATTTCATTCAAACATCATATTGTTACTAAGAACACCATGTCATACTATATACTTTTAACATTTTTTAGTATTTTAATTATATTTATAATTAACATTGAATGAAATAGAGGAAAATATAACATGATTTAAGATATTGTGAAAAAATTATAATTTAATTCAAAATCACTTTAACCAAACAAATCCAAAGTGTTTTATACTATAGAAAAAAGTGGAGTGAAACTGACAAATAAGACTATTGTCTTCTACATTGTGTGTTTTGAGTCAAAAAATTGTGTTTGGTACAAGAATTTTCATTCAGTTCTCTAAAATTGCATATTAAATAAGAAAACCTTAAAGATAGCAAATTTATAGACTATAGACCTAATGACATAGGTTCATATAACTCTCTCTAAATGAACAATTATTCTTAATTTGCATGTTAATAAAACGACCCAATGTCATTATATGATGTCCTTATATTAATCATAGACCTATAAATTTTGGGAGAAAAAGAGAGTATTGTTGTTGTTGGGTGTTGGGGACCAGAAGCAAATAGTAATTGTCGCATACAACAGCTTTGATGCAGACATTGAAATTCAATTATCACTCTTTTCTTGCATTTCATTTTCAAAACACAGCCCACAAAATGGAACACCACACTTCATAGGGATAGCTCTGACACATTTGTCCCACCCCCACTTGCAATTCTTGCCATTCAGCTAAGTTGTTAGAGTTTTGATACCATTGTTTAAATGTTTACTGCAGAAGCATTTATTTATCAAAGTTATGAATCTTAAGAAAAATTTATACTATTAATAACTTTTTATTTTCATAAATAGGGAAGGAAATAGGTAAAGTCGATTTAAAAAGACTTATAACTTGATTTATTAAAAAAGTCTATAAAATTTAATAGATTGATTTATATATTTATATCTATTAGAAAATAAGCTAAATAAAATATAAAAGATTGTGTAAGACCCAAAATTTGAATCTTGCTAAAGACGTTTAATTTGATAATATCGATTTTTGTCAGTTGTTTATTAAAGTTATTTTTTATGGTGAGATCTTATCGGTTAATCACTGAATGACCTCTAAAGTCTGGTCTGACCTGGTTTACAGACCAAATGATAATAACTATTGAAAATTCGCACACGCAGTTGTAAGGTATAAAATTTGAATCTTGATAAAGGCGTTCAACTTGACAATATTGACTTTTGTCAGTTGTGTAATAAAGTTTTTTTATGATGAGACTTATTGATTAATCACTGAATGACCTCTATTATTTGTTTGATTAAGAAGTAGGATAATTCCCGCACTCTAGGAGTAGTTCTTGTGCTTAGGTAAATAGGGGGAGCTGAGTTGTGAATCGTCTTTCTTTGTGGAGTTGGTAACCATTTTTGCCTTTCAACAATTTACTCTTTCTGATGGTTTTTTTGTTGGGTTTTCTGAGTATTGGTGTTCTGGTGTGCTTTCTTGAATGTTTGTCACGTGTCTGCTAGTTTAGATTTTTATGTTGTTGCGGGTGATTTTAGTATTTTTTAGGGTTTTGATTGGCGTTTGGTGTTTTTTCTTTCTTTCTTGTTATTGTGAGTTTTCTAGTGTTTTTCTAGTGCTCTTTTGTTTTTGTTTCGTTGTTTAGTGTTTTGTTACCGTTGTTAATTTAGCACTTTTTGTATTCAACTTATAGCATATCCTATTTATTCCGGGATTTTTTATTCCCTTTTTGTTAATATATAGTTTTATCATTAAAAAACATATTGATTATTTTTGTCAGTTAGATTTAATATTTATGGATTTCTCATTTGAGCTAGATTTTTATGTGTCAAAATAACAACTCTTACATTTTGATTATGTTAAAGTTTTTTAAGAAACAACATTTTTTATGGCTTAGAAAATTTAGACAAATGGGATCCAATCACAAGTGTTGAGGTAACATCACAATGTCTTTTCACATAATGGAAAAAAAGGTGAAATTTTAGTGCACAATAATTTGTAACAGATATTATCTGCATTGCATTTATATTTAGAATTAATACACAAAAGGAAGAAGCATAGTACATAGCTATGATTGATTGAATTTTAGCCACGCATAATAAAATGTGCCACCTACACCATTATGGTACAAAATACAACAATCTCTCATAATACACAATTAATTACATGCAAACTAGTACTATATAATTAAGGGTAATTATTGAAAAACTAATGCTATTTATTTAGGAGTTAGCACCATAATCATCAACATGAAATGTTCCTTCTTCAATCTTCACTTTGTGATTATTAGGCAAAGAAGGTTGAGGTGGCCAAAGAGGTGGAATTGATGTTCCATTTGTTGGAAGATTATTTCTACCTAAGTTTATGGAAAGCATGGATAAATAGTTGGATCTTTCTTCATGTAGATTGTTGAGTTTGGTTACTTGGTTCTTAGAATTTTCATTGTTTTCAATGATTTGGAAATTGGGTTTTGTAATGTATGGATGTTGAAAGGGTGTGTATGGTGGCCTTTGAATTGTAAATAGTCCTGGTATTGTTTGAAGGTAGCTGAATTTCCTTTGTATGTTGAGCACTATATCAAGATCTTCTGCAATCTGAACACAACTTGTGGTTTCAAAGTGATTTTCTAAAAATATAAAATATTTAGAAAGTAAAATATCAATTTAAGATATTGGCATATTAATACATTTATATATATTTTTATAATTTTAATATACATCTCTGATAAAAAAAAGAGTGTTTGTGTTCGTGTTTATATTTGTGTTTGTGTTAGTTGTGATTATATTTAATTTATTTATTTTTTTAAATTATTATTAATATTAACGTGTTAGTGTCAATGTAGTGTGTGTCTAATGATACGTGTTATTGCGTGGCAATACCTTGTTAAAAGAACCAAGTTGTACTAAGCCTTCTTTGACAGCAATGAGAGCAATAGTCTACCAAAAATGAATAATAATTTTATAGCATTAATAATTAAATAAACTTTGAACAATTATTATGTTTGCATTCACATTAAATGAATATGAAAATTTAGTTTTCTTTCTTGTTGAATCAATAATTACTAACCTGAATGCCTGAATTTAACTGAACACCCCATGCCTTTGGTTGCTATAAGAAATCAAAATATTTAGATTTTAGAAAATTTTAAAAAAATTGAAGTTATTAATTTCTTTCAAATAGTAATTATCTCTTACATGATGATCAATTGAAGCATTCCATGGACCAGTATAGTTAGATTCATATCCATTTTGAGTGTCACTATAAATCCATTTGTGACCATTATCTGCTGCAACTTTTCCCACTAATCTGCAAAATATAATAACAATATACATCAAATTATCTAATACAACATTTTGATTCTACCACAATACAAGAAAACCGTTGCAAAATCTGAAATTTTCATAAGAAAAATAAAGAAATTTTATATTTTCTTACCCTTCTCCATAACTATAAACTTCATGAGACATTTTGAAGAATACTTCAGCTCCAAATCTTTCATTCATGTATCCATTTTTCCTTTGCTCACATTCATTAAAATCACAAAATCCATCTTCCCATACAATAATCCTAACAAACAAAACATGTTTTTTCATTTAATAATATTCTACATTGCATGTTAGTATTAAATATTCAAAAGAATAACATTTTTTTTCATGAAATAAAACTAATACCAATTTCTTTTATTTCCCTTGGAACGATCAAGAGAAGTCCCTCCAAATTCCCACCTTAAAAAAACAATAACATAATAAAATCAAATTTCATATGTTAAAAAAACATGGATTTTTAACATGTTATGTTCATTGGTACTTACCTTGGTGGAGGAAAGTTTCTTGGTACTACTCTCCAAAAAACAGCATAGACCCATTTGGATGAAGATGAAGAAGTAGGAAATGAGCATGTGGTTCTTAGAGTATGTTGTAAGAGAGAATGAAGTAAGGGTAATCCATTTTCCATTGTGCAAAGAGAGTGAGGAGAGTGTAGAGAGTAACAATGAGATTAAGAGGGCCAAAATGTTGAATAATAGTGTTGTAAAATGGTACCCACACTCACTCATTCACTCTATTATGGTTGTAGTTTTTAGGTGGGGTCTAAACTTTCTCTTTCAGCTAGGTGATTGGTGAGTGAGAGACATTTATAATTCAAATCTTTTTAAAATGTATTGGTTAGAGGTTATGTCTTTCCACATTCACAACCTTCAACAAGTTCTAATAGTGTTTGAATGTTGGTCTTGGTAATTCTTTTGGAAGCTTATCAAAGGGGTTATCTTGTTACCTATTTTCTCCAAGCATATGTCCCCCATTTCAATGATTTCCAAATAAAATGTGATTGTAAGAAATAGATTATAAATATAGTATTTATAATTACTTTTATATTATAGTGTAAGTAAATATTATTAAGTCTAGAGACGACTCTATTAAAACATACATGTTTTATTTTGTGATTAGAAATGACAACATGAACGACAGTGATGGCGGATTGCGGCTTATGTCATGATGAAGTGTGAGGTATGTAAAGTTAGTATTTCAACTATAGAAGAAAATTTCAACTATATAAGAAAAGTGAAATAAAATTGAATTTGAAACATGTTAATTTAATTTATATATATATATATATATATATATATATATATATATATATATATATATATATATATATATATATATATATATATATATATATATATATATATATATATATATATATATATATATATATATATATATATATATATATATATATATATGGTCAGGATCAAAAGACATTAAAGTGTCAAGTTTAGTAACATGACATCTCTGATAACTCTTTATCGTTCATTAGTATAACAAAATTCACCGTTGGATTGAAAGTTAATATGATATAGATCATATCTATAAAATTTGACATCAATTTAAAATAATTTAACATGTCAACAAGATGCATAAAAACTAAGGACTTACAAAACTTTAACAAAACCGTTAATTTTAATCATTCTCTTTAACATATCAAATTATTTTTTTTAATTGTTATTAAATTTTATAGACATGATCTATATCATAATACCTTTCAATCCGACGGTGCATTTTGTTATACAAATATGTGGTAAAGAGTTATCAGAGGTGTCGTGTTACTAAGTTTGACATCTTGGTGTCATTTGATCTGGACCATATATATATATATATATATATATATATATATATATATATATATATATATATATATATATATATATATATATATATATATAGATAGAGAGAGAGAGAGAGAGAGAGAGAGAGAGAGAGAGATATGAATGCAATTATAGTTGAGATTTCTTGAGATCATAAGGATGACGATCTTTGAATACTAGGAAGATTCTTGAAGAAGTGGGACCTCTTCCTGATGGTTGGTAGCGTTGATGTGATCGGCCCAGAACAATTATCCTCCAAGCACTTGCTGTCGCTTAAAGTATTTAGTCATCAACTTGAGGTTCAACACAAAGGAGCATTTTTCCTTGGGGTCTTACTTTCTGAGAAACACACCTTATGAGAGACACACCACATATTCACCCAAAACCTTAAGGTTATAGATGTGTGGGTTCTCTCACTTTTCTAATCAATGTGGGACTTCCCCACACTTTGTTTGTCAATATTTCTAACTCACACTTGTTATTCTCAACACTCCCAATCAAGCGTGAGCCTATCCACAATGTTCCCCCTCAAACAGAAGATCTTTCATCCATATACACTTTTATCGTTGTTGGAACTTTTTAACGAGATACCTTATACCCACCATCATCTGGGAGTACTTTCGATACAAGTGAGTTGGTCTTTCACTCAAACCAACACCTCATGATACCACTATTGGGTCATCAATTCGAAGGGTCAACATGAGGGAGCATTTTTAAATTGAGGTCTTTCTTTATGAGCAACACACCTCATGAGAGACATACCACGTATTCATCCAAAATCTTAAGGTTATAGGTGCGTGGATTCTCTCACTTATAAATGCTCAATTTTATACTTTTCTAATCAATGAGAGACTTCTCCATACTTTGTTTCTCAACGTATCCAACTGACACTTGTTATTCTTAACATAAAGTAAGCAGGGGTTACTTTTGCAGTCCCGAATGCCGAACACCCCCTGATCATTTGAAAATAGATGAAAATGAAGCATTTCAGTTGTTAAAGAATTGTTCATTTAATGTACCATACTTCAGACGTCTTTCATAGATATCATCAATATGGCTCTTAGGAACCGAAACTCTTGAGTGTTGCGTGTGTGTGCGTGATTAAAACTTTTTGGTGAAGTGTCTTTGCATGCTAAATATAATCATGTTTTTAGAAGGGTAAATGCCCTTTTCTTCTAAGTCTTTCTCTTCAATTCTATTATCACCTTTTTCTTTAGCGCTTTGTTTTCCAGCAACAGTAAAGCTAGTGCAATATGAGTAAGAAATCACATAAATCTACTCATAGATCGCAGAAGGACATTCCATCTTCTTGGATGGATCCTGTTTTTGTGTCTGCTAAAACAGATGGACTTGACAATTCTTTTAATAAATTTGGTTTATCTTCTTATTGGGGAATCTTGAGTCTTTTGAGGAAGAAATAATATGCAACAAGTATGGTGCTTGCGCCATTCCTTTTTATTAATGTGTTTTTTTCACCATGGCCCTTCGTCTTCCTTTCACTGCTTTGATATAGAGGTTCTGAAACATCTTGATGTCTCCTTCGTAACTTCAGCCTTCATGTTAGGCATATATGAAAGTCTACCAGTATGGGTGTGACTACGTGAAAGGAAAACCTTATGTGTTTCTCTTCTTTCATAATTTCAAATGATGTATTGACCTAGAATCCCAGACTAGGGGTAAATGATTACTCTACTTTAAGTAAATTATTCATGACTTTGGACATCTATTGGAGCTTCAGTCCTTTGAGGAACGATTCTTTCTGGTAACCCCTGTCAGCTTTGAAGTTCATGCCATAGTTTTTGACGTTGATGTTAGAATGGAGGGTAAATGCATCTACTTGTTCTCCAAGTATTAGATCGGTGGTCACAATCTTCTAGGAAATGACCTTTATGTATTTAGTGAAAAGTTCTCCCCGATGAGGATCGATATCAAAAGACCATGTTTTTGAAATTCATCAATAATCTTGGACACATCGGAAAATGTGTTCCTGTAAAACAGCTCAAAAAAGAAGCGCTTAAAGCGCCTTATTGATGTTAGGTTTCTATTAAGAGTTTGATCTTGGGAAGAGAGAAAAACCAACTTTGGTAAGATTTAGGGCCTCCAGGTCTTTCAATAGTTTTAATTTGTAAGTATCTAACATATTTGCTTTACTCAACCATATGTAGAATGTATGGATAATGAAGAACAATTCCAGCTTCTAAAGTGGGGTACATAGTAGTTCAAGAACAACATTGATATGGAGAACTTATTGGCTTTACCAAATATCCTCGGTCAAACTACCCGCCTTCTATTGAAGGGATCCAATTCTCGTTCTACCGGGGATCACCAACCTCCTCGTTTGGATGAGGACTGTTTTTACTTGGATAATATTTTCGGGCATATTCTTAAGGAAGAATCGGGTGCTCTGGCTCAGTATACTCGGCATACCTTGGTTGCTTTGGCCCTTGGCAGGTCACTGGGATGCCTTTTTGTCCGGCTGATATCCTGCTAAAAAGCAACTAATAGAGGACAACATCTGAGACTAGAAGATTCAGAAATACAGGTACCTACAAGATGTAAATAAAACTTCTACCTCTCTTTCTAGGGTAAAAAATGCTCCACTTCCTTTGAAGCTTGTTGGTTCTTGATTACACTTTGTTATTGCATGTATTTTGTCGAAGAAACGGAGAGAAACAAGTCGAAGATGACCAAATTTAAAGAATAATGGCCAAATAATGATGCAAAAATGTCCAAGTATGAAGAAATAGGGACTTGGGGGAAATTTGGGTGAAAAGAAATACGTCGGTTGAATAGGAATAGGAGACCTTAAGTAGTGGCTTATGAATTATTGTGTTATTGCATCGCCTATTCTCACTTACGCCGGTTGGCTATGGATAGGAGACTTATAGTAGAGATTAGTGAGCTATACACCAAGGGATTGGGTATAGTGGTTTTGTTAATTCTCCGTCGAATTATACCAATGATATCATTCATGTAATACATCGAACATCAATATGGGAAAAATAGCGAATGCTATACAAAATCGACTGTTTTCGTATTACTGGCATAATGAACTTTTATCTTTTGCGCAATTAAAACTTGAATACCCCCTCATTTGTTACTTTCTAAACATTTCACAATATTGTCTGGTTAAATACAAGTCCTTATGGATATGATATCTTTGTATTACTTCGACAGTATCATACACTTGTCGAGAAGTCATCAAATTTTTGGCGTTGTTGTCAGGGACTGTTGATAATTTTAACAAGGCAACACTTGTGCAACGTTTAATTTAGTTTTTTTTTTTAATTTCATTTGTATTTTCTTTTTGTAATTATCTATTTTGTTTCTTCTTAATTTTTCTTTCCAATTTTTCTCTTTTTAGTTTTATTCCTGTTTAAATTTTTTATCTAGTGCATTGCTGCTATGGTATTTTTTCTTTTGGTTTGTATGTGTAATACGGTGAACTGACTTTTTATCGAAATGTTGCGGATAGCAAGAGTCGCCACCGACTTTTATTTTATCCAAATATCGGAAAGGCTAAAAGAACAGGAAAAACCTTTTAAATAAAAACAGGGTTTGGGGAGTAATTATGCAAAGGGAAGGTGTAAGGCACCCTTTGCATCCATGGTTTTCCATGGGCTCTTAATTGCTTTGCTCTTTGTTTTCAGAAATGTAGAAGAAAAGAATATGGACTTTAGCTCGTAAATGAGCGTAGCCATTTTGAAGGTTTATGAGAAAGAATATGAAAAAGGTTTTAGAGCAAGGCAAAGCAATTAAGGGCAATTACCTGGTTGGATGAAAAACGTTCTTTTATCCTTTCAGGGTGAAAGGGTCTATCCACGCCATAAGAGGGCAGGAAGCCTTTCATTTGGAGGTTGAAGGGTCATCGAGAGTTCGTTCGCCATAAGACTGTCCCATGCCATAAAGAGGCAGGTAGTCTAAGGGAAGAACCAGAATAGCCTTTCGTTTAGGCAACCAGAGGATACCTCAGCCTTTTCGTAGGCAACTTCCGAGGGTCGAGGTCATATTGGTGAATCGAAGGCAGCATCATTTAGGGACTTTATGACCTTTGTATTTACCGAGGCAACATGGCTGAGGTATCCTCGTTCTCGAGGGACATGGCTATTCTGCAAAAAACACAAGGCAACAAGGCAACAGGCAACATGCAACAAGAGGGGTTACCAAAAAGTGTGCGTGGGTGCAGCAATCACGTGATTAATTCAATATATTATCTTATAATTAATGAGGCTAATTCAATTCAAGGCTTGCACTCCCTAAGATTACTAACCATAGCAGAAAATATAAAGCAGTTTAAGTGCCTTAAAAAAGGCCAAACAATACAAGCCAGGAACAGATACATAATAATAGGGGAGGGGAATAAGAAACCAGCGGGTTTGGCATAAGTAATAATTAGGCAAAAAATAAAAGAGGTTAAATTTAGGGTTACCGACTATTGAGCTTTGACGGTTGACTAACCCTGAAAAATTGGCAACAAAAAAATACGAAGGGGTGAGTGCATTATCGATTCATTGACAATTTAGGGTTAACCCTAATAAACTAAATAAATAAAAAGGGAAATAAAATAAAATAGGAAAAGGACTCAGCTTTTTAATTTGATCTGATATGGTTTGTAGTAAGGGGTAGCCTCGAGATTAACCCTGAAAAGGCAAAAAGGCAGACAGAAAAAGGCGTGAGTGTATGGAAATTCTTTTAAATTGGGAGGGTAAAATAAATGATTAAAAGAATAAAAGGAAAATAATATTATATTAAATATAAAAGAAAAGAAAAGGAAATAATAAAGGAAGTTTAATCGGGACTTAACTTTGTGAGGGGCGTGGCGCGTAGTCGGAGGAAAAATCCTGTTGTTAATCCTGACAATTGGGCACAAATAAGAAAAATGTTAGTGCATTAAAGTCCCCAACAGTTATAAGGATACTAAGTTAATGGACAACATCTACCTCACAGTGACTAATGATCATGAAGAAAATCAGGGTTTAAGGCATAAAAGAAATTTAATTAGCCCAAAATTAAATTGTTCCCCTAAAATAATTATTAACTTGAAAACCCTAAAAAGCAAAATTATAAGAAAAAACGGGTTTTCGATTAAAATTAATAATTAAATTAAAACATTATTTTTAGTTAATATATTTTTATGAAAGAGAACAAAATTAAGTAATTGTTAAAGAATAAAATAATTAATAAGAACTATATAATTAAATTAGAATGTATAATTAAATTAGAAAAGAAATTAAAAGTCTTAGATTTGAATCCTGTGTGGAGGCTTCATGAAGGACCATGGTGGAATTGCAGTTCGGTGGCCTTTAGATCTTGTTCGCTGGGGATCCAAGGGTGCTGATGAGAGGGTGCATCGTAATCGCATATGAGGTGATCACATGGAATATGAACGCATGCTTATTCCAGAAAATTGCTGAAAAATAAACCCTGGTGCTGAGGATCGAACTCAGCCACTCCTAGTTACATAGCCTCGCGCGTGGCCAACAGAGCTGCGATGGTTAATTGATATTGAATTGAAATAAATAAAAATATATAATTCATACCTTGGATTTCAATCCTGCGTATGCGTGGCCCCACGTTGGCTTTGACTGACCAATGAAACACAAAGAGAGAGTTCTGACCCATTGACTGCCCAATGACGTTACCACACGCGTGAGGAGAGAGATCCAGAAAGTTGACCAGTGAATAGCATTCATCCACGCGTTCGGTCAAAGTTCAATGCATTGGTCTTCATCTTCAACCTCCGCACCTGCGGATTTTGCGGCGGCTTCTCCTACACATTTTCCTGCGAATTTAGCTGGGTTTTTTCTGCAAAAATCAAACTCAGAATTTCCGCGTTAAACCAAACTCACAAGCGCCCAGATTTACTGAATTGGTCCTTACGGACACGATGGTGACCTTCGTTTGGATTAAAAAGCCCTGTAAGTGTGAGAACGAACGTGTTGAAGCTTGAAGCTTCAACAATGGTGAATATGAACTCTTGCGTTAAAACGCCCACATGAAATATCAATCATGCTCCAATGATGCATATGAGAGAACCTGGAAAGTTAATAGAGATTAGGAGCATGTGAAACTATAGATTTGAGACTTACCTACCTTACCAACCAAGAGCAACTTATGGCACTGGTTTTAGCGTCGTTTTTGATCGAGTAAGGGCTTGCTTCGAATCCTGAGAGCCTCAAGAGTGTGGCTGAATGATGTTAGATGGTCGAATCTTACCAAAAAAACAAGATAACTCGTGCCCTAGTTTATGTGAATTTCTTGAAAATAATGCTAGGGTTTTGAGTGCAGCAAAACCTCCCCTAATAATCTGATATTACTAGGTATATATAGAGGCATAATTTAGGTTAACAAATGTGGAACCAAATCAATGATTGAAGGTTGGAATATTTGATTGAAGATTTGCCCTAAAATTCCTATTTTTGGAACATATCTTGCAAGATTCCAAACCCTCTAAATTCCTTTGATTTCTCTGAATAATATGCTCCATATTTGATTGCAAAATAAACCAATATCAAATCCTTTATGATTTCCATTATTTCTTTCATTAAATTTTGAATTAAAATGAATAAAATCCAAAATAAATAAAATAAATAATAGAAACATGCATGGATGGGCCTAGAGGTCGTGGACCATGTTAGAAACCAGTTTGAAACATAAAAAGATAGGCCCATTTAGCAAAAATCCACAATTGCTCAATATTGACTTCATGCACTTTATCTAAAATTGGTCAACTTCATCGATGCATAACTCTCTCAATTTTTAAGATATGGACATGTTCTAGGACTTTTTAGAAACCTTGAAGAGTCCTCTAACCAGTGTTTTTGGTATCATGTCAAAATAATTTTCCATTCTCCTTGTGTGTCCTTTTGAAGAAAACGACTTTTTGTTGACTTTTGAAAAGGACGTATAATGTCTTAGTACATATCTCTCAAATGAAGCATTTTTAGACTTGGCATGTGAGAGGAGAAATTGTATAGAATCAAATTTCCTTCAAAATGAGCTTTGGATGGAAAATTTCTGATGTTCCATGTGAGAGTTATGACTAGTCAAAGTTCAGTTGACTTTCTCCTATACAAATCCTAATTTAGAAACTCTTTGATTTGTTGATTTTTTTATCTTTCCTTGATGAACCATGATCAATTCTTGATCAAATGGTGAATGTTACTTCAAAATAAGGTTGTTGACAAAAAATCAGGAGTTTTGACTGTACTTTAACCACAGTTGACTTTTAAGTCAAACTAGTCGACTGTTGACTTTCTGAGCAATTGAGTGATCAATCTTTTGAATCAGGGCTTGAAACTTGGCATGAGGGCACTTTGAATCATATGAGAGATCATGGAACCCACTTGGGACATCAGAAGTTCAAATTCCTTGATTAAATCCGAAACCCTAATTTAGAGGTTGTTGTTTAGGAGAGAGACTGCATGCTTTCTTCTTGTATATCTTTGAGCATTTGAAAGTCAGATGGACTGAAATATGAATAAATATGTTGGGTAAATTTTGGGGTACGACAGTATGCAAGGTCAAGATAATCATGCAAGATGAAATATCTGCTACCTTAGAAAAGTTTGAAGCTTATACAAAGGAACTTGCAGCAAAAACTCTCATTACGCAAAATGCGAGAAATTATTCTGAAACAGCACCATTTGTCAACACTAAGCAGTTATGGGAGGAGGATTCATCATCTCAACTTGAAGAAACATTGACCCAGTTCATAAAGATTATTCAAATCAATTTCCGAAAAATTAACTGGTAGCATGAAACCTTGCAAAGGGACATGGAAGCATAATTCGAGAACTTAGATATGCAACTTGGTCAAGTACCTAACCAACTAGCATTAAAACTAAGCTCTAGTGGGGAGTTCGATGGGAAAATTTTAGATAGTCCTAGAGATAAGGAAATTGAAAGAGAATTCAAACAGGAATGCGAGGTAGTCGATGACAGAGGAGTTGAAAAAGATAAAGAAGAAGAAAAGTGCACAACACCTGATAAAAAATAGAAGTAAGAATTAATTTGCAATTTTAAATTTCATGTTATTTCAACTAATCGTTTTCATTTTGTAGCATGTCGTATTAAGGAGCAGTATGACAAAGACGTGAAAAAGGGATTGAAAGAAGAAAGAGAGATTTACAAACTCTCTTTAATCCTAATAATTTTAATAATATCTTTGTACTTTCTAGTGTTGTTGTTGTTTTAGGAAATGGTTCCAAAGGGAAGCCGCTCCTCTCGAGCATCATCATCAATCAGACAAGGTCAGAGTGGACCAAACTTGACCAAAACTTCAACAACACCATGCAAGACGTATAAGACTTTTCCTGCTCTAACAACGTGTTAATTTGGAGTTTTTCGAATTTGTATTATTTTTCCAATTTTGTTTTACGTCTAACCAGTCAATATAGAGTAGTAGCTACAATAATTAGATTTATTTTGTACCACTTCTCCAATGCTTGTCTATAATAAACAAGTTTACTGTTGTAGTTTCTTTCAGATCAATAAAATTGCAACATTAGCAATGAATAGATGAACCTAGAGAATCATCTGAAACAAGTTTGATCATCGGGAAAGTTCCTTACAGATTGAAAGAGGAGGGGAAAAAGGAATCAACAGGCTTGTACTCAATCTCCAAATACTTCATCTAGTAAGGTTTGAGCCAAAAATTCCATTGCTTACTTTTCCTTTTAATAAGAGTATTCGTACAATTGTTATTTTCCAAAATTTACGTTGTTTCTTATTTTATCTATTAGTTTAATAATTACACACTGAGGTACTTGTTTGTGGTAAACTCTGAGCCTTTTTAAATTACCTGTATATCATGTTTATATCCTTTGCTAACCACTTTGAGCCTAAGCCTTTTCTTTCGGTGACATAGCCACATCTATTAGCCATTTGACTTAAAAGATTAAATATTTCCACCCTCTATTTGGATTTAGGTAGAAAATTTAATTCCTTTGTCATATGCAATAGAATAAGTTTGGGGTTGCTCTTGGAAATGAGCAAATTTTAAGTTTGGGGTACTAGAGATTTTGGTCAAAAATTTAAAAATTCAAATATTTGGATTACAAACCAAGAAGTTGAAACAACTTTTTCAAAAAAATGAGAAAGAACAAGAGAAAAAGTATGATAAGGGCCATAAAAATGTAAATCTCTAGTACCTATTAAAGGAAGCAAGAGTTGATATAAAAAAATATATGATAACATAAGGAATACTAGGTACCTAACTCCAAAGGTTTAAGCATACTCTCCCAAATTATCCTACCTTGACATAAGCCCTATTGCAACCTTAAAAGGCATAAAAAAGTGTGTGTTTAGATTACTTTGATGGATTTAGTTAGAAATTTTACAAACTTATGGTAAAAGACTTTTGTATGTTGATTGGGTGATTACCCTGACTAATCGAGAGAATTATAGTGAAATGAGAGATAGGTTGGATACTTGACAAGTTGAGGATAATTTTTGAATTTTAAGGATTGAAGTCAGGAACTGGAATGAGGATCAGGTAACAAAAACATAGAATGGTGATGTTCATTTGTTATTGTTGTAGTTGATTTTCTGTTTGAAATTTGTAGTTGCAGACAAGTTACATGAGGACAAGCAGCATATTAAGTTTGGGTTTGTGATGACACTCTATTATTGCATGTATTTTATCGAAGAAACTAAGAGATACAAGTCAAAGATGACCAAATTTGAAGAATAATGGCCAAAGAATGATGCAAAAATGACCAAGTATGAAGGAATAGGGACTTGGGAAAATTTGGCAGAAGAAGGGAGCAAAAGTGAGCAACCTATTGGAATAATCATGCCAGCCATCACATGCCATCGTGTGAATGATGGACCTATTAAAGTTGCATCGTGCGCGTGATGTTGTCCATGACATGCGCAATGGGCCTATTTTCTGGGCAAATTCTAACACATTCTTACTATTTTCTAATGGCTTTTAAAAGAGGATTTTTGGCATCTTTGCAGGGGTTCTGCGATTTTACATTGCAAGTGATGATTTACAACACCAAAAGTAAGATTTGAAACGCATTTGAAGCCACTGGAGGCCAGTTCTTCAAGGATTATCTTATGCAAACTTATTATTATTTGGTATTGTAATTTAATTATTATGAGTAGCTAAGTTTCTCTATGTAAGTTTTATATGATGAACCTATTTTAATAATGCTGGAACATATGTTTGATTTTTTATTGCATGAATAATTTGAGTTATAATTCTATTCAATTTCTTCTTGTTCATAATGCTTTTTATGTGAGATACTTGATAACTTGAAAACGTATCATATTTTACGACTCGAATCACATGCTATCATTAAGAGTTCCCTAGAATAACCCTTAAGACGTCCAAGAACAAACTCTATTTTTTACTCAAGTGTTTCTCAACCTCTACAGCCTTGAATAATGTAGCTTGTTTCTCAATCCCCTTATATAACTCCAAAGGTTTCTGAAAGCCCTTTCCTTTCTAAGTTTTCCCTTGAGAAGACCCTAAACCTTTTGATATACATTTTTTCTATAAACTCTAAGATTGTCACCCTATAAAACATTAAAGAGATACATATTTATAATAGCTAAAACCCAACATACAAATCTCAAAACACAACCCATTAATTATTAGCATACAATATTATAAATATATTATAATATATTATATATTAATTTAGAATATTTAAAATTAATATATATCAAATATTCTAACATTAAATAAACGGATCTGCAAACCAAATCGGTCAAACCCAAAATTTGTAAAACCGTCAAAATTGGACATTCTTGCTGCTTTTCGGCTTTCTGAGTTTTAGCAATCTCGAAATATATTTTCTTTATCTTCATCAACAAAGGTTTTAAGGCATACTTCAACAATCTTCACCTTGACTTTAAGCCGTGGTGATGCCAATTTAACCATCAACTACCTCGCTGCTCTCTACCATATTGAAACTCTAATCAATAATCTTGATCAAATTCAAGGCACCCTTGAATCTTGATCTCTCCACTTGCATCCACTTGTTTCCAATCACCTTTTTCTGTCTAGGTAATCTAACAAGCCCACCAACATGGTTTTTCAACCATTGTTGACTCCACCTACTTTCAAACACGTCCCTAAAGGTCCATGTTTCTTTATTTTGCAACCCTTTAGCCACATTAAGAGCATAACATACATGGCTAGCATAACCGTCACTTTGTGATGCTACAATCCTCCTCCTTACATTTTCACGAGTCAAATGATATTCAGAGATCTCTGTAACCTTTTCCTCACTACTACTAGTATCCATAGTAAGAAAATCCACCTCAAACTAAGTTTTCCCCGTTATAGTTTCTAACAAGTTTATCCCTTGGTTTTTACTATTCTTCCTCTGAATAAATTCACTACCAACCAAGTAAGCTGCTTTGACATCCGCCTTTTCCCAAAAACTCAATAACAACTCCTAGGTCACATGAATTTTTATCTCATGTTCTCTGTAAAATTCGCGATACACTTCTGAAAAAGCCTTAAGGCATTCATTACGTCTTGACCTCAAATCCCATAGTTTTTTATTGCCATGAAGCCTCCACTAGTTAATAATGAATGAATAACAATATTTGAACCTTCTAAAATATATGACCACATATTTTAGACCCTTTAGCAATAATCAGTTCATTATGCAAAATTATCAACACTCGACATTCAACTCTAGTACAATAAATTAGATCATCAAACATGCTTAAAGAATGATATCCTTAAAGTGCTCAAAGGATCTAGGTAATGAACTCAACAAGAGTATAGCCTTGTCCTCATTATCAATCTTCACTTTAATATTCTCAAGATCATCAATAATCTTGTGAAATTCTATAAGTCGATCCACTATGAATTTGTTCTCCACCATTCTCAAGATCATCAACACTCTTGTTTCAAACACAGCCTGTGAGCCAAAGACTTTGTCATGTACAATAATTCAAATTTTTCCCACATCACAACCACAGTTTGCTCCCTGACGATTTCTCTTAGAACTTTATCCCTAGAGGCACAAGATAATGACAGTCCTGGCCTTATCCACCATCTCGGTCTTCTGTGCTTGTGTAAGCGCTGCATGTTGGGGTGGCAAAACGAGTCCGGCCCGCGGGAAAAATACGTTTTGCCCGCACTTTTTTGCGGGGCGGGGAAAGATTTTAGGCCCGCTCTCTTTAATGTGCTTGTCCGCCCCATTTTTTGCGGACATGAGCTTTTTCATACAATTTTATTATTTTTAGGCCTAAAAAGTTCATTGCCGCAGGCCTTCCCCGCCCCACATTTATTTTTTTGCGGGGTGGAGCAAGGTTTTAGACTCGCACTCTCAAATATGCCCTCCCCGTCCCGCCCCGCTTTTTCATGAGCTTTTGCTGGGCGGGCCTAAACGGGAAGGGCATGCCCGTTTGCCATCCATAGTTGCATGCATCAATGCTTTACCCTTTGTTGAATGCAGTATAGGGCAAGCAACTAAAAAAAATTTGGAAATATTGATCCGGGAATTATCGTCCTCAGAGATGGAGAGATGCCATTCAATAGTTTCTACAGTTTCGAACTTTGGTTTGAATGAGCAAAAAGTAAACAAAGATATAGACAGGAAAAGAATAAACACATTCTTAGAAGAGAAATAACTTATCAGGAATGTAAATATATTCACTCTTCACAAACATACACGTACCAACCCGTTATACTCAACCCACGATACTCATCTATGTCATCACGTATCTCTCACATAAGCGTCCATCTCTGGAGCACAAACGAGATCATCTCACAACTAAGGTTATCTCTAACGCGAAGTCGCGAGAACATCCGTATTCTCGCGTCGGCGATCTCTCGCGCGCTGCTCAAACACGAAAGCATTAAGAACAGATACAAACAGTGAATGCTAGCTCTAAATCTATCTCTAGAGTTCAGAACCAACAGATTATCATCCAAGATAAGGATTCAAGAAGTTTATCTCTAAAGAATCAAAAGCAATAAACCAAAGAATCGTGAATCAACAAGTTTTGAAAACCAAAAACAAATGTATGGCTTAATACAAAAACGTATAAACAAAGTAAATACTTACCACTATCCTACAACAACAACATATAAACGAAACGAATCCTAAGCACAAAAAGCATACAAAACATTCTAACACAATACATGCTCACATCATGAATCACACCTAGCAAAAATTCATCAATGGATGAAGAACACACAAAGGTGAAGGACTTTTAACACTCATCCAACAATCTTGCAAACAAAAGATTAAATTATGCATTCATCCAAAAATCACATTGAAGATATAAAAGCAAGAATCACAAGGGCTTTTCAAGGTTGTAATGTGGCTTGGTTAATAAACAAGGGATAAGTCCTAAGGCTAATCGAAACAAAAACTTGCCTAAACCTATGGGAGTGATCAATCCACCAAAGATTCAAACAACAAAATCTCGATCAAAATTCTTCCTTAACCACAAGTTTCTCAAACCAATCATAATACTTATTAGCACAATTATTCGCTTCTCTTTTCTTTTTTGTTTTTCAAAACTATTTCACATTTTTTTTCTTTTCTTTCCTTTTCACTTTTTTTTCTTTTTCTTTCTTTTCAACATCATAGCAACAACCACATAAGTAGAAACCATTTCTCTCCCCAACTTGAATTTAACCACTTCATCATGTGAATACTCCCTACTTTCTAAGGCAAGGTAAAAATTCATACCAAAAATCATGGTTGAGGGTTCAAGAAAACAAAGAATCAATCATCCATGCAAAAATGAGAACTAAACACTCAAAGATAAGCATTTAGCAAAAACAACATGGACATTGACAAAAAGGCTCAAAAGGGTTAACAAATGATCACACACTCACAAGGTGAATTGACTATTTGGTTATGGTGGTTGTGCTCAAAATGAAACAAAATGCCTTGATCCTTTTCATGCTTTCATAAAATCAACATAAACAAAAGATTAAGCATAATAAAATCCAGTTAAAACAAAGATTGTGGCCTCCAGCATATGTAAACAATGGAAAGCTTCCTCACATTTATGGTTTGGGAACTAAAGTGATTCAATCAACAAGCAAGTAAGTCAAAAGAATGAATGGTATGGTAATTGTACAAATGAAAAGTTTCCTGAACATGCTATGCTGTAGAAAGCGATAAATGAGTACCTTGAATGATACGAATTCAAAAACAATATCCTACCATACATCCGCAAGTTGAAACACTCAAGCTTTGGAAAATCACCTCAAAAATCTTCGAATCACCGAACAAAATTTGAGTACAAACAACCAATAAAAGAATTAGAAAAATAAAACTAGTATCTCCTACTAAATAGCCTTGGTGAAAGTGGGAAAAATGAGTGAACCAAGTGGAATGGGAACCCCACTGGTACAGAGCAGAAAAACAAAATTCTGCTATGCTCGCTTGGCGGAGCTGAGCTCGCTTAGCGGGCACATCAGAACTCAGAAAAATCAGAATTGCACCAGCTGTTCCAATCACACACCACTTCACCTAAATTCCTCTTAAACATAAAAATAAACAAAACTTTACAACCGTTGGGGTGCCTCCCAACAAGCGCTTGTTTTACGTCGTTAGCTCGACGCCTTTATTGGATCGGTGTTTGGAAAGTAGCTTCCTCCCGCCATGCCATGGTGACGTCTCACCGCACAAGCCTAAAGAAAGTGTCCTAACCAACCACTCAACAAACGTTACGAGTACAAATATATACAACAATTAAACGAACATAAAAACGAAAGTATAAAACTATATACACAAACACATATGTACAAGTTTGGAACAAATAGAATTATTATCATACAAAAAGAGAAAATTGGTGAATGTTGGATTCACAAGTTGTAAAGTGAAGATTTTGAACAACGAGCTGGTTCGATCTCAACGTGTTTCACCAACATTCACCAACAAAGTATACTTGTATGCAAACACATACAAGCAACTATATGGTGAACATAAACAAGTAAACATGTACAAGTAAATATATACACGTGAAACTATACAATATATACGATATATACAAAGCTCAAAACACGAAAACTATTGCGATGCAATCCACAACCATCCCCGGCAACGGCGCCATTTTGTTGAATGCAGTATAGGGCAAGCAACTAAAATTTTTTTGGAAATATTGATCCGGGAATTATCGTCCTCAGAGATGGAGAGATGCCATTCAATAGTTTCTACAGTTTCGAACTTTGGTTTGAATGAGCAAAAAGTAAACAAAGATATAGACAGGAAAAGAATAAACACATTCTTAGAAGAGAAATAACTTATAAGGAATGTAAATATATTCACTCTTCACAAACATACACTTACCAACCCGTTATACTCAACCCACGATACTCATCTATGTCATCACGTATCTCTCACATAAGCGTCCATCTCTGGAGCACAAACGAGATCATCTCACAACTAAGGTTATCTCTAACGCGAAGTCGCGAGAACATCCGTATTCTCGCGTCGGCGATCTCTCGCGCGCTGCTCAAACACGAAAGCATTAAGAACAGATACAAACAGTGAATGCTAGCTCTAAATCTATCTCTAGAGTTCAGAACCAACAGATTATCATCCAAGATAAGGATTCAAGAAGTTTATCCCTAAAGCACCCCAAATCCCCAGCATAGAGCAAAAATCCAGGATAACATCAACACAGATTCGTAAAGCAAGTTAAATATAACATTATAATCGGTAAATATACATAAGATTCAAGTAAATATACAAACAAACCCAACCAAAGAGAAATACACAAAGAAGAAGAGAAATGAACCGAAGATCTCCCGGTTTGTCAGCTCCGTTAGACGCTCAATCCACCCCCAATCATCCTTATGCAACCTCCGAAGTTGTTTTCTAAGCCAATTCTACTCTAAGAATGAAGTTGATGGTGTTGGGACTCAAAAATACCCAACCCATAACCTAAAAATGTGATTTTTGCCCCTTTTAACGAGCTGCTGTCTTAGCAGGTCCGCTTAGCGGACCCCCTCCGCTCAGCGGACTCAAAATTGCATCCAGACTCTGATTTGCTCCGCTGGAGCTCTGCTCAGTGGACCCTCTCCGCTCAGCGGACTGACAGCAAAAGTGAAATCTTGTTTTCGCCATAAGTTGAGAACCGTAACTCCGAATTACGCCCGGTTCGAAGCGTTGAAAAGCTTATTCAATGCTCTATCCAATAATGAATGAATGGAACCCAAAATGATAATTTTTATCATCCTTATTTTGAGCCTTATTCTTTGATGAATTGATAGAATTTGCATTCTTGAAGCTTAGTCTTTGGTCTTTATTACTCAATGCTCCAAAGATGCATGAATACCTATAAAATGAATGGAAAACTATTAATTGGTATAAAAATGAATAAAAAACACAAGTATGCACATATTTACACAAAAGTTATGATTTTATTACAAAAATCATAAGAATAGAATCGATAAGTGCCACAAATATATACTCAAAATATCGACATTTTGGCACTTATCACCCTTCAAAGTATAAATGCACTAAAAAGATACATATTTATAATATCTAAAATCCAACATAAAAAGCCCAAAACACAACCCAATAATTATTAGAATAAAATATTATAAATATTTTATCATATATTATATATTAATTTAGACTATTTCTAAATTAATATATATTCAATATTCTAACACTAAATAAACAGATCCACAAACCGAACCGGTCAAATTCGAAATCCGCAAACCAACCAAACCGGACATTCTTGCTACTTTTCGGCTTCCTAATTTTTTGACAATTTCGAAATATATTTTCTTTCTCTTCATCAACAAAGGTTTTAAGGCATACTTCAACAATTTTGATACTATTTTAACTAATCTACTTATATTTGTTTATATTTGTTTATATATGTGCATATTTGGTTTATAGTCACTAACCTTCTAATTATTTTGACTAACAAAATATTTGTCAAAAATTTCACTAACTGAAAAAATTATTCTTGTAAAATTTGCATTAGAAATAATCCCACGGGATATTACCCCCTACCAAAAGAAGTAATAACCTTCTTGAACAACGAATGAAGAACATGACAATATCAAAGCAATAACAACTAAAATTATGGGTCATATACATAACCAGTCAACATACGAGAGCCATACCAATATTTTCCTCAACAAAACAGTACATCAAATATGGAAGATACACTTAACAAATTCATACAATTTTCGATAGCTACTCATCAGGATACCCATGCTTCTATCAAAGACCTTGTCACCCATATTGGAAAGTTGGCCAGTCACAAAAAAGAAAAAAAGTTTTGAGGACAAAGAAGAGCAAGAAAAGAAAAGGAAACAAAAATTGAAAAAGAAAATGAAAAAAATAAAGAAAAAAAGTGGAAATGAGGAATGAGGAGTTGTAAAAAAATGACTACTGAAGAAACATGCTAGCTGTGTTTTTTTTAATTGAAATGATATTATTCTCCCAACTCAAATCTTTCCATAATCTTTTCTAACCTCTAACAAACATCAACATATATTAAAAAAAAGTAAAACAATCTTAAAATTTTTCAAAGATACATTTTAAATAATAAAGTAGAAACCAAAATATCAAATCATCAAACCATATAAGTAATATTTCAAATTATCAAAACTAAATAATAAAGTGCAAATCGATATAAAAGGGATGAATTTGAAGAGAGTAATTGTATCCGCATTATAGTAGTACATCTAATTAAATTGAATTTTCCTCGTCAAGCTAAACTTGAAGTAGAAATCTACATTTAAATAATAAGTTACGTGCTTATTTTGGGCCACTTTTTAACATGAAATTACCTTTTATATAGCTTTTTCTATCATTTTATCAAAATAAAGAAGTTTTTAACATAGATTTATTTTTTCCTTCATGTTTTTCATATGACTTTCTTCATTTTAATGCAATGTTGTTCTGTTCTCCATCAACGTCTTGATGCAAAGTTGTTTGGTTTTTTTATCTTATTAATTTTGATATAGAGCTTGTTTGTTTAATTTTAAAAAAAATAGATTTTTTTTCTATTTTCAAAAATGAATTTTGTCAAACAAGTTTTTTTATATTTCTTTTTTTTAAAATTGAAAGATTAATTTTGACATCCTATAACATAAACATACATTATTGAAGATTAAAACATAATTAAAATCACAAAATTTTCAAAAAATTATGTTTTAAAAATGATTTTTATGAAAAGCTATTTGAAATAGCTTCAAAATTAATTGAATTTTTGAAATTTTGAGATCTAAATTTTTTTTTAATAAAATGATGAAATATCTAAAATAACATTTTAAGAATAACTATTCATACCAAATTTTTATTGAAGCTTTTACACAAAAAAAATTTTTTTTAAAGAAATCAAAACAAACGGGCCCATAAATTCTATCAATGGTTTAAATTTAAATATTACATATCTAAAAATAGGGATGTCAATTTGCAACTATTAATGGAGATCATGTGGAAATTATCTGTTCGGAGTATCGAAGTTTGGGATTTTTTTCCCATTCAGGGACGGTGATGGAGGGAAAAGTTCCCCCGAAGACACTTTGAGGCGGGGAATGGAAAAGTACCCTCCACCCCGTGCATTAATAGGGGGACCAAAAAGCTGAGAAATAAAATAGGGGGACTAAAAATTCAAAAAAACTAAAATAGGGGGACTAAAACTGCATTTAAGCCTTTTATTTTTATGTTTTATTGTGTAATGTAATGTTTCACTACCCAAGTATCCAACCCTAGAAAGTCCACCCAATATATAGAATTTATACGTTGTCTCCTCCTTTTCTTTTCTTAATTATCTTTGTCTCCTTCATTCATCATCTCCTTTATTTTCTTCATCTTCACAACAAATACTCTCCTTTGTTTATTATGCTTATGATAATCACTCTTCAAATTTATTTTACTTTCATTAGTAACATGTTTTTCATTCAATTAATAAATTAGCAGTTATGAATTTGTCACATTCACACATAATCAACCACTTGCATTGGACGACGATTGTGTTGTGATAGTAAATTAGCGGAAGCATGATAGCAACAAATTTTTTTAATATTTATTATTTTTTTACAGAAAAATATTAGCAACAACAATTGTTTTTGCTTTTTTTTTATTGATGCAAGATGTATTTTTATTTTTATTTTTAAAAAGAGATATGCAAAATATGTGTTTTTTTTTTAAAAAAAGGAAAAAAATAACGAAAACTAGTGTCATAGTTTTGATCGAAAAGTATAAACATATTCTTAAGATTCGATCTATGTGGGGATCTGTGGGGATGGGAATGAAGGAAAATATTACCCCGTAGCGGAGATCGGGGACGGAGAATAAATTTAGAGACAGAGCGGGGAGTGGGAAAGCATCCTCCGAACATTATTTGCCCCGTTGACATGCCTATCTAAAAACATGAGTATTCCAATTTTTTTTATTCGGTCACATTTGTAGGTTTTTTTTACATTAATAGAGTCGGCTCAAACATTTTAGTGACCCTGTTCACATTTTAAAAATAGGCATAATTAGTCCCCCAGTCCCATAAGATAATTTTGAGTTACGAAATAGTCCCACAATTAAAAAAAGTAACATTAAAGTCCCTTAGTATTTGCTCCGTTAACAAATTAGATCCCATTTTATGAGTCCAGGTTTACGCCTTATGTTATTGCCACAGTGGCATGTCACCTGTTGCCATGAGTCAGCACACGATATATCTTTATTATATCTAGGGTTTTCTTTGATCAAATATATGTTTTTCTTCTTAGAGCGAAGTCTTCTTCTCCTTTCTGTATTCATCTTCTTCTTTCAACTTCTTCTTGTTTCATACTTGTTTCTAATGTCAAGTTGTGATTCTAATACAATGTCCGTCATTCGCAGAAACAAGAGAAAGGAATGTTTTTGCCAAGATGAATGTGTTCTACGTACTGTGGGCGACATGAACAGTGTGAATTTTGAGGAAACGTTTTGGGGGTGCCGAAATTTCCGAAACCATGTGAATAAGGGCTGTAATTTCTTCAAATGGTTCAAGGACGACATTATTGATGAAAGGGATTTGAAGATCCAGAGGCAAAAGAAGAAAATTCAGAAATTGAAGAAAGAAATCAACAACACTAGGGGATGGTTGAAAGTGACTATAATTCTTGGAATAATGAGCTTAATGTGTAATGTTATTTTTGTAACAATTTTCTTTTAGATTGGTTAGTGCACGAGCTTAATGTGTATTGTTGTTTTGGGGTTAGGTTTTCTTTTAGGTTGGTTAGCTGTATGAGCTTATTGTGTAATGTTTTGGTGTTATAAGAAATATTGGAATGAATTGGTTTGGTATCAGTTTTCAACAGACACAATGTATCAGTTTCAGCTTTATGTTTTATGAGAAATATTGGAATGAATTGTTTTGGTATCAATTTTATGTGTTATGAGATGTATCAGTTTTATATGTTATGACATCTATAAATAGAGAATACTGGATGTAGCACTATATATAGATTTCCTACAATTAAAATACCAACATATATATGTGAAGAATGTGTAAAATTTTAGCAAGATAGGAGCAGTTTTAATAAATCTGTAGGAAGCAAGGTCAACTGCATATTTAGGAAGCAAGGTCAATTGCATAATTGGTATCAATTTTCAACAGAATTGTGCAAAAGTAAGTTACATTGAAGGTGACATTTATAAGCCATAGTCATTGTACACAAAAGGTGGCATTTATAAGCCATAGTCATTGTACACAAAATGTGGCATTTATAAGCCATAGCCATAGTACACAAAAGGTGGCATTATAAGCCAATGTCAACACAACACAAAAAAAAAGACAATTAATTCAAAGTACACAAAAGTGGCATTAATTCACAGCACAAAAGTGACAGTTAAAACTTAGGGCTGGCTTGCAACTTGCTTTTTGGGACCCTTTTGAAGTCTCTTTTTCTTTTTGGGTGGTTGTTGAGATGAGCTTGTAGTTGGTGTAGCAGAAGAAACAGTTGTTGTTGGTGTAGCAGAAGAAACATTTGTTGTTGGTGTAGCAGAAGAAACATTTGTTGTTGGTTGTTGGCTTGATGGAGCAGTGGTCGCATTTGTTGTTGGTTGTTGGCTTGATGGAGTAGTAGTCTCAGTTTGTTGGCTTGATGGAGTAGTAGTCACAGTTGGTGGCAACTTGCAAGTGGCCTTGTTGTGGCCATCCTTATTGCACCTACTACACTTGATACCAAACTTTGCCCTTTTAAGCTGTGTTGCACTTCTTACTTGTTCCCCAGCCTCTTTGTTCCTTTTCTTTTTGGGTCTACCAGGTTGTCTTTTTATAGGAGGTGGTTGTAGGTCAACAGCATCTGTCTTGGTCCAAAGAGTAGCTCCATTGGCCGGATATATCACAGGAGTATAGCATGCTTCATAGCACTCCTTTTTGTAATAATCAGGAACAAAATCATCTACTTTTAATCGTTGATCCTTCAAACATGCATATGCATGACAACATGGTAGCCCAGTCAGCATCCATATTCTACATGAACATTCATGCTTTGACAGATTAACAGAATACTTTTCTTCTATGATTGTTATGTGCCTAACCTCATATTCTACCTCACCTACACGCCTGTTATAAATAAAGGAATACAATACATAAGAAAGAAAATTACTTCATGTATCAGGTCAGAGTTAATCTACTTCATGTATACACAAATTTAAGAAAGAAAATTACCTAACCATCCAATAGTTAGTCAGCTGAGATTGTTTTGCCAACTGCTTTCTGATATTGGGCAGAACAGTATCATTATATTTTGCAATCCTTTTCCTGTTAGACTCCCATCTCATCATCAGGTACACCCTAATCTTTTCAAGCATAGTCACAATGGGCTTGGCTCTTGCAGTTACAAAGACAGAGTTAAATGCTTCAGACATGTTATTCACCAAAGTGTCACACTTTGGACCACTTTTAAACATTGATTTACTCCAAAACCTAGGTGGGATCTTCCAAATGTGATTAAAGGCATCTGGATTCTCATCTTTAATCTGTCTCATAATTTTCTCCCAAGCATTTGGATGACTTGCATAAGCAGCCTTCCATATCAACTCCTTTAATTTGACACCAGGAAACTTCTTCTTGAAATTGCTATATAAGTGCCTACTCAAATATGTTTACACAATCAAAATAAATACACAATCAAATATGTTTACACAATCAAAAGGTGGAATAAATACTTAATCAAATATGTTTACCTAACACAAAACCTTTGATCAACTCTTGGTAGCAACTCTTCAAGTGCAGGTAACAAACCCTGTATCAAACACATATAGGTTAGAGCATGTAACAAACTCAATATCAGAATAAATGTATTAGTACTAACCTTTTGTTGATCACTTATAAATGTGTATGTCTTGCATATTCTGACACCTCCCAAATCAGTTGTTAATAATTCCAAAAACCAGCTCCAAGAATCTTTGGTTTCTCCCTCAACTACAGCATATGCTATGGGCAGCATTTGATCATTAGGATCCTTCCCAATTGCTGCAAGGATTTGTCCCCATAGTAGCCTTTCAAAAAACATCCATCCAAACCTATAATAGGTCTACACTTGAAGAAACTGTCCTTGCAAGCTTTGAAGCAGATATAGATCCTTTGGAAGTGTGGATTCAAAGGCCTATCAAGATTCTCAGTATTGTCCTCTCCACCTTGACTTGGTTGACTACTAATAACCACAGTTGAACCAGGGTTGGACCTTAAAAGCTCATGTCCATAATCATGGATTCTTGTATATTGATCCCTAAAAGAACCATCTACAATGTCAACTGGAATTGACTTAGCTCTGTATGCAAGTGTCTTATTGATCCCTACATTCCACTTTTGTTTTGTTTTCTCCATGATATCCCTCAGCTTCAAGTCAGGATTCCCTCTCACAGTGCTGATAATTTTTTTGCCCAACCATTTGGAATTCAAAAACCTAACCTTATAGTCTCTGCTACATGTGTGATTGTCAACAATCTTTCTTAGCTGCCATGTCTTTTTGTCTACTAACCTTGCACAATATGACTCTCATGGACATCCTTGCTTACATATGACTCTCATTCTCTTCCTATCATTTTTCTTAAATTGGAGATTTCTACCTGAGTGTATGGCATAAGTTATAATTCCTTCTTTAAAGTCTTCATTAGAAGCAAAATAAGTCCCTAATTCCCATTTGTAATCATCCATTTTTTTGGGAAGTTTGAAAGTTGGAAAATCATCTCTTATAACCTCATCATCTTCACTATCATAGTCAAGTGGTAACTCATCAGTATCATACTCCTCAGAATCACTCAAACCTCTAAAGTTTTGTTTATTAACCTCGGTTTCACAATCATCATCAAATAAACCATTACCTTGAACTTCCTCTTCCACCACCTTTTGTTTTCTTGGTCTTCCAACCTTGGGTTTCTTGGCACCTTTGCCCTTCTCCTCAGATTCCTTGTTAATATCTAGTCCTTCTGCAGCATTTTGGTTACCAACTAGTCCCTCAGCTATTTGGTCAAATTCAACAGCCTTAGTGGTCCCATCTAAAGTGATATCCACTATAGCATCAACAGACACAATGTCCCCCTCAAAGTTAACATTCTCATTTGAGTTCCCAGTGGTCCCATCCTTATTAAATTTCCCAAAAGGATCTTCTTGGTTGGCTGATTCTTCTACACCAGTGGGCCCTCCTTCATCAACATTGTCACCTAGATTATTCAAGTCTTCAATGGTCCCCAACTCATCAAAAGTTCCTACTATAGCAGCATTATTCAATTCATCCACATCCTCATTAATTAGTTAAGCTACTGCTTCAACTGGATGCATTACATATAGATGCACATTCCCATTAATCAATGCAATAACTTTCATTCTAGTTGTTCCTGTGTCGTCTTTCAACATCACTAACTCATTATCATCCATTGCATCATAATACCACAAGCTATCTACTTTTGGGTACCCTAGTTCTTTTAAACCATCCATAACCTCGAAATAACTCCAATAATCGGGGTCAACCCCCCAAATCTCCTCTAACCCATCATAACCTAGCCTATTAAACTCAGTAAACACACCCCCATGATGTACAACACACTCAAACCGATCACTCATGACCTAATCACAACGAATAAGGAATACGTGAGACTACGGAGAAGACAACAAGCTAATAACGACAACTATGAAAACAAAATGCAGAGATGATCCACGTACCTTAGCCTGCAAATGAGTACTGGAAACAATCTTCGTCTTCAGCCTGAGGTTTTTTTTGCATCTGCTAGGGTTCCTGAGACAAACTATGGAAATGAGGAGAATGACAAAATGACGTTCTTGAAACGAAAAGCTTGAAGAAATGAGGTTACTATTTGTGACACATCAGTATATGCATAATTGACACATCAGATCACTAAATGCCACATAAACTTTTTTTAACGTTTGTTGACAGAATGGATTTAACTGCCTAACAGAGACTGTTTGAAGGAGGCTAATGAAACGTTTTAAATTTGTGGGACTAAATTGAAACAATAAATTAAGTTACGGGACTAAAAGAGTAATTAAGCCTTAAAAATATGACCTTTTGTAAATAGAGAAAAGGGATGGTGCACTGACTGTAAATTATTTTTACACTGTCAATCAATGACAATCATGTATTCCGTCAAGTCAGACTGTAAATTTTAAAATATTTTTATGATCTGGCACTTTAAAATATTCTGATTGGATGTCTGAATAATATAGTGTAATATCGTTTAACTCTTATAAATAATAGAAAATAAAATTGAAAAACAAACCTTAATAAAAAAAATTGAATATTTATTCAATAATTTAACTTTTTGAGCAAGAATTGTTTGTTGGTGTAGTGGTTGAGTAAGACTTTTTAATGTAATAGGTATGTTCGAACCTTTGTACCAAAACAAAGTCTTCTTCGATGTATCTTGTATATCAGTTGGTTTAATTGCAAAATTGTTTATATTATAACTAAATAATATATTATTAGTTAAATTTGATTTTTTTATTGAGACTCTCGAATATTTGAGGTTCTGTGTGCGGTGGTTGGATTTATTTATAGATTCATTATTATTTATTTTTTATTTTTAGCCACAAAATTATAGGTTATTTTCAATATATTCTACAAATTTAAATGATTGAATATGTTTTGTTATAAAAAAAACAAGTAAATTGACACCATATAAATTTAAAAGAATAGAAAAAGAGTACCATTGATTGGTTGGATTGAATTCAACGTATCATAATGACCGTTTTAGCACTATGGCATCATTATTGGGTTTTCTCCTTGTCTCTCTTGCATGTGTAGTCATATTCAACCGCAACTAAATTCAGCATCACATTTGCGACTAGTCTTTTTCAATAGCAATTTAATTACCACTTTTTTGTTGAGATGAGTAACTCACTAACTCCTATAAAAAAAATTAATTAATTAATTCAGATACTAATAAGATCCATTTAAGGAATGTGATATCTTATAACATGCTATTATAGGATCCAGCTGATATACTTATAATCACTTTAATACCTTGATACTACTCTAAATCGTTCACTTTAACCTCAATAGAAAATATACGTATAATAGGTAAATTTTTAATATAACTAAAAGAAATAATTTCATTCTCCAGCACATATCCATCGTCCAATCCAATCGGATGATTGTCCGAATAGCACGCCACATCACACGTTTGCGGTTTTAACCGTTCTTAACATATAATGATAAAACGTGTTATGTCAAATATTCAAATTCATTTTCAATTTCACATTCTTTCATTGTCTTGGGTGTTGAAATTTTCACATTACTTCTCATTTTCTCAATATCTTAAACGTTAAAATGTTAATCTTGCAAAACAATCACCTCTTCATCACATCGAAAACTTGCTCCATCAATTCAAAATCTTATCTCTATCGTTTCACGAAACACTCTAGTTTACTAGAGAAACCTATACAAACGTTGGCATGTTTCATATGGACAGATTAGGGAACAAGCAATCGAAACGTTGGCATGTTCCATATGGACATGGTTAGGGAACAAGCACTCCAACAAACAATTAAAAACACATAAATATATAATAAAACCTAGTATCAAGACTTCTGGGTGAAATCAACACACTCCAATCCACTAAAATTAGCATACCAATCACTATTAAATTTAGCATACCAATCACTATTAAATTGATCAAACTAGTTTGTGTCACTCATACATCATTTATATACTACCCTAACTCAGCACTTGGACAAGAATCCCCAATAAAAACATAACTTTCAGTTGCAAGACCAACCAAGGGGACGAGGGAACATGATTTTTAATGCTTTGCTCTATAAAATGGAGACTGGACCAGGCTCATTAAACAAGAAGGTAGGTGATGCATCCATAGGTTGGGCAAACAAGCTAACTGACAGCTACATAAAATATGGTCCTAAAAAACTTTAACCATGCATGTATCTATTATTCTCATAACTCATTCCATTATTTCCTTGCCTAAATTTTAACATATGCATTATACCAACACCAACTCATGTTTGGTAAACCTAGTTAATTAATTCAATTCATTTTAAAAGAGTTTTTATTTTTATTTTATTATATTTTTACAAAATAAGTTAAAACACTGTGTGGAGTAGCCACATCAACATAATTCCGACCATATAAACACTTTTTCTGTGAGGATAAAGTATGTTTCTTGGTCCATTTTCTATTGTGACTGTAGAGGGGAATCCTATAGAAATCCTATGAGTTAGAAAAGAACTATATTAAAATTTAAAAATGTCCCGCAATTTTCGAAGATATATTTTCGAACGCATCATTTGCCTTATTTAATGACGCACAAAATCAGTGTCACTCTATTACAAAACAAAATTTAGTTCTGGATATACATCTCCAAACAGATCAATTAAATATATTGTTAACTGAGTGTCCCAGTAAAGTTTCCGGAGACATTTCTGTTTTTTAAAGTGGAAATATGAAAATCTGTCACCTTTGCATGTTAGATACATCTCCGGAAATATCAAACGTGAATTTGCTAAAAACAATGCCTGCATGATTAGACCTCATATCCATTTTTTCTAAAATTCATTCCAAAAATCATTTCATTCTCAATCAAGATTTTCACTCCAAAACTTCATTATTGTGTTTCATCACATCAAAAGAAGCCAAAGAAGTTGGAATTCAAGATAAACTTCATTTATTTAAAGCATAATTGCCCACATTAATCATGTGTTGTAGCTGAAAAAACTTACGTTTAATTTGGAAATACATTTATGGATTCTATATGAATATCTCTGAAATGCATTTCCGGATCCTGTAAGTCTTCATTTTCCAGTGGTCTATTTTCAATATTAGCTGCTCTTGAGTATTTTATGTTATTGTTTTCATTAGATATGGTGCACCCCCGATGTTTTCTCGAAACCTATTATGTCTTTGGATGCCAAATGTGTTGTTTTGAAGGAGGTAGATGTTGGCAATCATTTTAAATAAACAAGAGTTTGAATTTCGTGATCACATGCTTCAATGGATTTGTGCAGAGGCATCTAAATTGGAGTTTGGTGTTGTAATCGGAAAGTTCGATAATGGTTAGGATTGAATATGTGCATTTGTGACATTGACATGCGAGAGAAGTGGGAAATATATACCTCCCCTCCGTAATTTCAAACGAGATGAAATTGGTTCAAGAAAATGTGAGCGTCCCTTTAAATTTTGAGGTTATTTATTGACAAATAACAAATGGGGATTTGATGTGATATGTGGTTTCCATAACCATGATTTGTGTGAAAATTTAGCTGGTCATCCAACTGCATGTTGCCTCAAGTCAGAAGAGAAGGAATGTGTTTCAAGCATGACGTTGAATTTGGTGCAACCAAAAAATATACCTGCTACTTAGAAACGTAAAAAAACTCAGAAATATCGCAAATATCATATAAGGATACAATATTCAGTACCAAACTAACAAGGCACTAAGGAGGTATACAACTGAAATACAACACCTCTTGAAACTTTTAGGTGATAACAATTATGTATCTAGGTAGCGAACGTGCGAGGATAGAGTAACCGTTATATACATATTTTAGACTCGTCTTCATTCCATCAAGTTGTTCAACATGTTTCCTATTGTGGTTTTCATTGATTCAACGTATAAGACTAACAAGTATAAGCTTCCATTATTGGAAATTGTTGGTGTTACCTTTACTTATTTTTTCGAGTTTGCATTTCTATATAGAGAAATAGGAGAATGTTACTTAGGATTTAGAGGTGTATCGGGCAATATTAAAGGACCAAGAAATCATGTCAAAAGTAATTGTCAGGGAACGCGATACCGCTTTGATGAATTTGATTGCAAAGGTATTTCCTACTACTTATGCATTACTTTATAGGTATCACATAACAAAGAATGTGAGAAGTTGAGTTAAGCCCGCGGTAGGGACGAAACAAGTAGAGGGCTAAGATGGAAAAATAGTGGAAAAAATAATGGATGCATGGAATGTTATAATATATTCTTCTACAAGAGAGTTATATGTTGATGTTGTTATACATTTCAGGAAGGTGTGTGACAAATATCATGATTTATTGAAATATGTTTAAACTACAATTTAGGACCAAGTGAAAGAGAAGATTGTGTGTGTTTAGACCGATCAGGTTAGACACCTTGAAAATACAACAACAAACCGAGTTGAGTCTACTCATGATAGTGTAATGAAAGATGGTAAATCGAATATATATATATATATATATATATATATAGACTGAATGGGAAGTGATACAAGAGAGATTTATTTTTACTTATAGCAGCACTTTTGTATGAAAGCGCTGTCTAAAGGCCTTTTTTGGCGTAGTGGTCGGTGACAATATGAAACTCCACATCAAAGAACAATCGAGGTAGATTGTTTATCCCGAAACCACAAACTTGAAAAAATCCTCTCAACTAGTAAGAACTAAAGGTGCTCTTAAGAAGGTCAAACCTACATCGAGTGACAATTCAACTATGTAGTCTCCTTCATATTTTGAACATGTTGACAATCTTTTTCCAGAATCACCAACTCAAAAATCTAAAAATGTGTTTTCAAAGTAGCTCGCATTAGCAAACCAATTCTCCGCTTCCACCAAAAAACCTCATTCCTTGACGAGAAGTCGCTTTGTGTGCACAGATACATTGAATGGGTCGTCAATATTAAGGGTGACGGTAACTGCAGTTTTTAAGTTGTTTTTGCTTTGCTCGGTAAAGGACAAGAGGGTCACAAAATTGTCCGCCGTCAACTGATCCAAGAGTTGAGGGCCATAAAGAATCATACACACGATTATATGGGAAAAAAAGAAAATTTTGATGCAATTTATCATTCTCTTGTTACTTGCATTAGTGGAATGGCACTAGAGGATAAATGGACGTGCTTCCCTGAAATGGTTCACCTTATATAAAGTGTGTATGCTATATTGTGTACTGGTCTTACAAGATATAGTTTCTCATAAACATTTTTTCCACTGTGCATTTTCCTACCTCAAAATCCAAATGATTGTACTATGTTTGTTGGGTGGATTTCAAACCCATGATATTTTGTTCAAATTTATATGAAACCATAATGCCCTATATCACCATTTTGTCCAATCATATTAAAGAAATGATTTTTTTTAAATTTCATAATGAAAAAATAAATATTAACCAAATCATAAAAGTTTGAAAGAAAATGGGAATAACCGAAACTGAAGTCTGATTAAAAAAACACTATGGTGTAGTTTGATTATACTACAAAGTTTGAAAGAAATGAAAACAAAAGATAAAAGAAAAATAACAATGGAGGAAAATGTGTTTCATTACCTTTTAAACTTTGAAGCTTGCAATCTTGATTGTGGCATGATAATGAAGAAAATGTATTTTTTTATTGGGTTAATACCTATTTTGCCCCCTGCCACATGGGGTATAGTTGAAAAATCCCCCTGCCAAAAAAAAAAAATTGCAAGAAGTGCCTCGTAAAATTTCAGAAGTTTGATTTTTAACCTTTTTCACGCCACCTCATTAAAAAGTCTGATGTGACAATTTTATTTTTAATTTTTTTTATTATTTTTAATGACGTGGTTGGCTTGGCATTTTTATTAAAAAATTATCCCTAAAGAGTGTGTTGAACTCAGGACACAAAGCATGCATGACCAGCACCATTACCACTAGGCTGAATGATTTTTTTGTTTTGTAGTTGCCTTAGCTAAGTTATAATAGTTACTGCTAATGTTTATTAGCATTGACAGTTATTGTTTTCATAATTAATTAATATAAATATTATTAGTTAATAATTAAAGTATTATTTATTAGTTAATATTTATTAGTTAATGTTATTAATTAATATTACTTAAATTATAAATTAATAATTAATATTTTGAATAAACAATTAATTAAGAAATTCATTATAAAATAATAAAATAATATTTGTTTACTAATTAACGCTAATATTTATATATTTATATAAAATAAAATATATAAATATTAGTTAAATTAGTAAAATAATATTTGTTTACTAATTAACGCTAATTCTTATGCCCACGTATTTTCTCTATTAATTAAACTATATTTTACAATTAGTTAAATTATAAAATAATATTTATATTTAATTTAAAATATAAGTAATATTAATTATTAATGCTTAACGTTAACAGTAACTAAACAAATATTTAATTTACAATATTTATATGAGAAAAGGGGTGATGCACTGACAGTGTAAAATATTTTTACACTGTCAACCAATCACCACACATGTATCCAATTAAACCATTTTTTTATTTAAAAAAAACTTAATGACATGGCACATTTATAATTTTCTATTGGATGACAGTGTAAAGTTATTTTACACTGTCAGTGCACTACCTTGTAACTCAATATATTTAATTAATATTTGTTTATTTAATATTAACTTATAATTATTAATGCTAATATAAATATTAATACTAATAACGTAAATTATAATTTACATTGATATTAATTGTTAATAGTTAAATTATGAAGACTTATTTTTACAATAACAGTAACTATTTGTAAAACATTTTTATAATATGAACGTTAGTAATAATATTTGTTTACAGTTAATTATTAATGGCAATTATTATGAAAACAATAACACAACAAACAGAATCATTCTGCCTAGTGGTAATGGTGTTGGTCATGTAGGCTTTGTGTTCTGGGTTCAACACTCATTAGGGACAATTTTTTAAGCTTTCATATTTAACATTTCTAAAACCAAACAATAAAATAATAATAGAAATGCCACGTGGTATTAAAATAAATAAAAATTAACAAAAATGCCACCTAAGCCAACCACGTCATTAAAAATAAAATAAAAAATTGCCACATCAAACTTTTTAATGAGGTGGCGTGAAAAAGGTTAAAAATCAAACTTCTAAAATTTTACGAGGCACTTCTTGCAACTTTTTTTTTTGACAGGGGGTCTTTCAACTACACCCCATATGGCAGGGGGCAAAATAGATATTAACCTTTTTTATTTTATTCTAAAGTTATGTTGTGAATGCTTCATTGATAAAGAAGAAATTGAAATAAATCAAATATGAGTAAAAGGTGGAAAAGGCATTATGACCCTTCTGCAAATCAGATAATGCAACACTTGAAATGATTACTTTTATAGAAATCCACTTGGTTGAGTTAAGAAATAGGGTTACTTTTGAAGTTGAATTAGAAAGCGTGGAACAAATAGTTATTCGAAAGCAAATACTAAAAAAGAAGTAAAAAAGACAAATAATAGTGAAACATAGGCAACATGCCAGATTGAGATGGAAGCAAGGACATTTAATTAGGACTTTTCCAGAACATATTATGTTCTTATATGATATATTGGGGCTTTTAGGCTTTAAGTATTTTTTGAGCAAAATATAAGAATAGAATGCCCAAACCTTGGATGATATGACACTATGGTAACAATTCTTGCACAGGGATTCATCAACAAATTCTAAATCAAAAATTAATTGGAAGATAACTGTAACTCGGTGGGAGAACTGACTTTTTATTTTGCAAACAATGTTGCGGTGAGCAAGAGTCGCCACCGACTTTTATTTGGTCCAATTTTAGGAAATGTATAAAAGTACAGGAAAGACCTAAAAGAGAGTTTGAGTTCAGGGGGTAAGTTATAAAAAGGGAAGGTGTTAGCACCCTTTTCATCCATAGTTATCTACCGGCTCTTAGTTTGCTTAGCTCGTTTTGTTTTGTTTGAAAATCTTGAAAGCGTAGTGTGAGTTTGGATCAAAATGTTTATAGTGCAACTGAACTCCCATTCAACATCCCACATTTATGAGTTTGGATCAAAATGTTTAAAGCATAAAAACAGAAAAGTAAATATTAACACCAAAAAAATTCATTCTTCAGAGAGAAGAGACTTATCAAGCATGCATATAATTTACTTCTCACAAACTTAAACTTATCGACCGGTTATACTCAACCTACAATACTAGTCCAACAAAGAGAAACTTCGCCCGACAAATCCTTATTCACTCGTCTGGCGACCAAGAGGCGAACCAAGTTAGTAGCCAGGGGAAATTTTCATCTTCACGTTCGCCCGACGAAGGAGAGCTTCACCCGATGATTCACACCAGAAGCAGCAGATTCGCCCCGCGAATGAGAGCTTTGCCCAGTACCAGTTTGCAACTTCTTCTTTTCTTCATTCCATTGGCTTTCTTTCTTTGCCTCATTTCTTTGTTGACGCAAAATGCATTCTTGAAGCTTCATTCCTCAATGCTCCATACATGCTCAAATACCTACAAAATGAATGAAAAACTATTTGTTGGTACATAAATGATCAATGTCTAAACCAACATGCCCCCCTGACATTCTAACTCTTGAATTATAACTCCCAGACTTGGTGAAACGACCCGTGTCAGGTGACATGGGTGGCCGTGTCAGCCCCTAATTTCTCACTCTTAGATTTTCTTTATCAGCATTCCATCCTGACCCGGTCCGTGTCAGGTGACACGGGTGGCCGTGTTAGGCCTCCTGCAACATGGTCAGATCTTCTCTGAAACTTCCAATTTCTTTCACTTTCTCGTACCGAGACCTTTGTATTGTGTGCCTGAACATAGAGATAATCACAAACAGCCAACCAACGCATAAAATGCATAAAAGCTAAATAAAACTCAAAACAATAAAATTCGAACAATACGCACGAAAGATGTAAATGACTCTAATAACAAAATATAACATGAATCGCTGCAGATTACCTGAATTATTGTCAATTAAATGACATGAGCATAGTAAAAATGGTGACCGATCACTTATTCTTCGTAGACTATCACTTCTTAACGTCCAATAAAACTATACTAGTACAATTATAATATCAACAGTTAATTTATTTCATTTTATTAACTATCCATTTTATATTAATTAAATTATTTTTACGCTATAAATCAATTAACAAATTCAATCATTAAAAATTTTATTAATAAAGATTTATTTTTTTTTTCCGTTAAACCAACTTAGTTGGTAGCTATGTAAGGACATCGAGTGCAAGAGCGCGAGTTTGAACCTTGATATTTGAAGAAAATAATAGTTTTTTTATTATAAAGATTTTTATTTAGTTAGCAAAGAATTGGTTTATATTAAAAAAAGTATTTCATAATGTCTAAAAAATCACACTCCTAAAAGAAAGACATAAGTAAAATAGAAAATAAAATGGTAAAATCTATTTTTGGTCCCTGTAAATTATTAAATTTTATTTTTGATCCTTATAAAAAAATTAGCATGTTTTGGTCTCTACAAAATTATAATGCACGTAATTCTAGTCTCCATTGTTAAATCAATACGTATTTCTGAATAATTATTTTACAGACATGTTTAAAACATTATAAAAAGTTTCTTAAAAAAACTTAAAATTTAATTTCTAAATTTAGATTTTAATTACTTTTATCATTATTTTTTGAAATTTTAAAAAATCATATTTAATTAATCTTATTTTAAATTTTTTTAGAATTTAGTAAATAAATATTTTATGATTTTTTTGACAAGAATAATATTTTAAAAATATATGAAAAAAGTTATTAAAAAATTTAAAAGTTAAAAACTAATTAAATCTTTTAAATTTTTTAAAAATAAGAAGAACTAAGACTTTGGTTGGTAAGGCATAATTTTAAGCTTATATCCTATAGCTTATAGCTTATAAGCTCATATGACAATTTAGATCTGTTTGATAACGGTCTTTTCATCACTAACTTATAGCTTATTTTACTAGCTTATAACTTATTTTCTAGACGTTATTTTAAATAGCATTTTAGCTTATAACTTATAGCTTATCATTTTTTTCTTTCTTTTTTATCCTTATTATTTTAGCATAAACTCATTTTTATTCTTTATAATTTATATTTATAGCATAAACTCATTTTAGCATAAATATCTTTTAAGTTATTTTATATTTATAAGTTAATAGAACCGTCTATTTTACCAAATACTTCAAATAACTTAACAATTATCAGTCTCAACCATCAGCCATAAGCTATAAGGTATCAACCATAAACTATAAGGGTATGTTTGGTGCGCAGGATAAAAGATAAGATAAGACATTTGTATCATATCCTATCTTAATCCACTGTTTGCTGACACAACAAGATAAGATAAGTTAATCCTGAAACTTATCTTATCCTGTCTCACTGGTTCAAATTGTTATCCTGAATATGAGCTGGGTTAGAATCCGACAGGATAGGATAATAAAATGATTTACTAATTTATCCCTATAAAATATAATTTAAAATAAAAAATTAAATATGACAAAATAAAAATAAAAAATAATTTGATATTAAATAAAAAATATTAATAAAAAAATTTTAAAATATATGTATAATTGTTATAAGGATAATTTTTTAACTTTATAAAATATAAAAAAATTAGAAATTTAAAAATAAAATAATTATTGAAATTTTAAAAATATAAATACTAATTTATTTTTTATCAAATTAAATATATGTTCTTGCAAGGGTAATTTATATATATATATATTCCTTATCTAATATATATATTGCTTATCTAATATATATACAAGAATTCATCATGATCTTTTTTTAAGAAAAATTGAAATTATATACTCAACAGTGTTAGGGAGTTTTTTTTAATTATAAATATTATTTTTTTTATCAATTTATAAATTTAAAATATTTTATAAAATAATTTTAAAAAAATATATTTGTTATATATATATATATATATATATATATATATATATATATATATATATATATATATATATATATATATATATATATATATATATATATATATATATATATATATATATATATATATATATATATATATATATATATATATATAATTTGGTATTTTGTGTTAACCAACCACATGATAGGATAAGTCTTATCCTGTCTGTATCATATCATATCTTTATCCTGCTTGATATTCTATCACATCTCTATCATATCCTGCACATTAAACGGTTCCTAAACTATCAATCATCAGTCATCAACTATAAATTATAAACTATCAGCTAGATTATCAGTAAACCGCAATTTTTATAAAAAAGACCCTAAGACTACGGCTCTGTTTGGTAAGTCATGTTTTCGAGCTTATAGCTTATGTCTTATGTCTTATAAGCTCATATGATAATTTAGACCCGTTTGGTAACGGTCTTTTCATCACGAGCTTATAGCTTATAGCTTATTTTCCAGACGCTATTTCAAATAGCGTTTTACCTTATGTCTTATAGCTTATCATTTTTTCTTCTTTTTTATCCTTATTATTTTAATTAAAATCCATTTTTAACCTTTATAATTTATTTTAATTTAAAATAAAATAAATATATATTAAATATCTTTTATGTCATTTTACATTTATAAGTTAGTTGAACCGCTAATTTTACCAAACAGTTTAATTAACTTATAAGCTATCAGTCTCAACCATCCGCTATAAGCT
This sequence comes from Vicia villosa, assembly GCF_029867415.1. Classification (NCBI taxonomy): domain Eukaryota; kingdom Viridiplantae; phylum Streptophyta; class Magnoliopsida; order Fabales; family Fabaceae; genus Vicia; species Vicia villosa. The sequence continues at coordinate 191,206,401 of NC_081183.1, read as the reverse complement.
ATAAGTCATCAGTCATCAGCCATCAGTCATAAGCTATAAGCTATCAGCTAGCTTATCAGTCAACCGCTATTTTTACCAAACAGACCCTACATCATAATAATTTTGTATGATTAAAATATATTATTTTTAAAAAAAATTAAAAATAAAATTAAAAGTATTTATAAGAACTAAAAATATATTTAACCTAAAACAAAATAAAAAAAGTTCATTAAGGAATTGAATTTTCTTCGCGGACACTTTATCGTGGTAATCAAAGCTAACCTGAAAATTCAGAAAGTTCAGTCCGAGTTAACATTGACGGCAACAACCATAACAACAAACCAGAGAACCGATTTTTCCATTGAAAGAAACCCTTAGATTGAAATCGGAGAAGACGATGGAATATCTAGGGATTGATTTGAGTTGTGCCGTTGGATCTCTTCGCAACGGAAACTTCCCTGACAAAGATTGCTTGCTTCCTTTAATTTCTAAACTCCTCGGTTACGCCATCGTCGCCGCTTCCACCACCGTCAAACTCCCTCAGGCACTACTCCTCCTGTTTTCTCTTCTCTCAATTTAATTTTTCCGTTACCGTTAACTGTTTTCTCTAATATCAATTAACTGTTTAGGGTAAAGTAATTAATCGATTAGGTTTTAATAGTTTCGTAGTTTATTATGCACTTGTAATGCTTAATTTTGTAATCAACTCTTTCTTACTGTTAATTCTTAGGTTTTATATATCTGTAGCACTGACACCTCTGGAAGGTGTGCCAGTGTCAGAAACCGACATTGTGATTAAGTAGTGTTAGTGTCGGTGTGGTGTTTCCGGTGTCCATGCTTCATATTTGTTTGATGTTAACTAGTGTTTTAATTTGATGAATGTTGATTTAAGCTTGTTTGGTGTGAGTTTGGTTCTTCTGTGGTGAAAATTGATTTTGTTAAATTTGATTTTGGTTAAAAGATGGAATGATAATTACTTTGGATCGATTTATGTAAATTTGAGTCGAATGATAAATTTGAGGCTAAAAGTTATAGTTGGAGGCTCAAACTCGAACTCTCGGCTTCAGATTATTAATAGAATTATCAATTCGGAAGGCAATAACAATTCTACTCGGCAACATTTAAATATGGCAAATCAATTTTTGTACTTCTAGAATTACTTACTTTTGCTAAAATGAATTCAAACATGCACTTAATTTGTTTGCACTTTGAAATTGAACTGGATTTCCTAATTGTGTTGATATTGTGAAGCTCAGATTTTGAAAATTGTGAAGCATAAAAGTGTGAGAGGCCTTAGCATGTTAGCGTTCGAGCTTGAAGTTGTTGGGTATACCATAGCACTGGCTTACTCTCTTCACAAAGGCCTTCCTTTTTCAGCTTATGGAGAATTGTTGTTTCTTTTGATCCAAGGTGCACTTGTGCTTTGCAATTTTGTTTTTGCTTATTCCTTGGTCAGTATCTGTATATGTTCTTTATCATTCTTCCATTTAACCATTATGTTATATCATGTACTTTTGAACGGTATTGTGGCGAGGGTTCAATTAGAATGAGGCGTAACTAAAAAGTTGACTGAAAAAGGAATAGAATAAACAAATATGATATGAAAAACCCAAAAAATGGCAAATTTCGGGTGTTTTATTGGAATGTGTGACTCGTTGGGCAGTAAAGTGCCCAGTGTTATAGATGGCGGATAGCAGTCCATGGCGGCGAGCCCCAAAACCGCCATGTATATCCTCCATAGAGGCCACGGCGCCGCCATTTGTTAACCCTGAAAGTGCCAATAAAAGCACGAGCCAAGTCTCCTGGTGGACGAGTAGAAAAGATAAGAAAGGAATGAATGTATCAGAGAAAAATGGGGATTGTAGTACTATTAAAAAAACAATTTAAAAATTGTCACTAAGATGGTTTGGTAATCATGTGAGAAAAGACCAATAGAGATCCCAATAAGGATAGTTGATCATATGGACAATAGTAGTCCAATTGACAAATGTAGAGGAAGACCAAGTTAACTCTTAAGGGAAACAAAGGCCTCAATCCAAACAGCTTTTCTGCGGACAACTGTAGTAAAATTTAATAATTGTGATTTGGAATTTCTTAGAGATGTAGGTCTTGGCTTCTAAAAAAGTTAAACCAAATTTACACCTCAGCCTTCATATGTGATCATTGTTTCTTTTCTGCTTTGTTACCCTGCAAGAACCGGCCCATTGATTGACTGTGTTTGAATATTACTTTTTCAAACATTCTCTCTATTCATACTTGGTGGATTCATATAGATACTAGTTTGTCCTGCTGTATTCTGTTGATGATTTTGACTAATTTTACATGCTGAATTGCTGATATTCTTGCTTGCTCGTGCAACATAGGCTGTTGATGATGCAACATGTACATCTATATCATTTGTTAGATATATCATGGTCTTCCTTTTTTGTGATTTAGTCTAACTTAATCCATCCTCTCCATTTCTGATACAGCTTTCATATTGGTTGCCATAATCTACTACTATTCTCAACCTATTAGTACAATCACATGGATTCGGCCATTAATGTATCCTACCTTCTTGCTAAAGCACTAAGTTTCATTCTCACATTTTGCAATATAATCAAATGTTCTCGATTATTTCCTTGATATATTGGTTTTCAGATATTGTGCTGTAGCACCCACAGTCTTAGCTGGTAAAATTGATCCTCTCCTCTTTGAGGCCTTGTATGTAAGTAATAACTTTATAACTTTATGTTCAACATGCATTTACTTATGGTGCTGAAAGTTTTCTCCAATTGTATATGTTGTATTCCTCTGTCAATTCTTGATGTCGAGCATTTTAGCCTATATTTATAATTAGTAGGTTATACTGATCTCTATCGTCAATATTTCTTGATGGGAATTTGATCTTTTGCAGGCTTCCCAGCATTTAATATTTCTGTGTGCAAGGGTCCCACAAATATGGCAAAACTTTTCTGTAAGTAGAAACACAAAGGGCTGTTTTGGATTCATGCTATATTGTGTTGAAGAAAATACATAGTTGGCAAATAAGCTACTTTTGTTGTACAATTGATGATGATCTACTTGAAATTAGTTAGATAGATGGTTGTCAAACTGTTAAGTTAACAAATACAATCATAGAAGTTTCTAATTCAGTTATTAAAATTGAGTTAACTTGCTTACGAAATTGTTTAATGTAAATTTTGATAGACTCACATAGATTTACATAGAATCACAACTCAAATGTTTAGAACATAATGGTTATTTCTCCTGATACATGCCTAAATTTCATGTTTTTAAAAAAATCCAAAATGAAACGGCTGATTGATAAGGCTCCAATTCACAAAAGTTCAATCTCTTTCTCACCATTGTGAGTTTTAGCACTCAACTCCACAGATTATCAATGTGAAGCATCTGCAAAGGTGGTGAATGATGTTGTATTGAGTCTCAACCCCATATCTCCTACCCATCATAAACGAAGTGAAGCGAAAAACACGAACAAACCCATCTTTGCAAGTTTGCATTGAAACCAACTGGCCAACATGGCGAATGAATGGAGCTAACTCCAGCTCCAACTAGAGGAATTCAGTTCCACCATTCTTTTCTCTTAGTAATTTCGAACCTTGGTCAATTTGTACATCAATTTTGAACTTATTACTCTTTTTTTTTTTTTGTGTTGAATTGTTAAAATCTTCTGATTTATGAATTTGTCCATCGTTTTTGAATTGGTCTGGTCCTGTGGTTAGAATATTTATTAGAATATTGATAACTACTAAGTACACACTATTAAACTATGTTTAGATATTAAGATAGATGCTCTAAGCGTTATTTTTGTATTAAGTAAACTTCTAAAATTACAAATTGACTTTACTTTCATGAGTTGTATGGACTCTTGAGTTTGACAATATTGAGTACATGACAAATATGGTTTCTAATTCTAAGTTACTGGGTTGCCATCCTATCTGCATTTTGAAGAAAACTAGGAGCTTTTATTCCTCTTGTAATGATAGGCTAGAATCTTGTGAATTTCCATATTATTCCTGAATGTTTGTTTTAGGTTTTTTTCCAAATTTTTCAACTAAAGAAGTGCATGTCAACAATTTGTTTTTCACCATTCTTATTTGTCACTGGTAACTCTGGTTTGTGCAGAATAAAAGTACAGGGGAGCTCAGCTTTTTAACTTCTTTTATGAACTTTGGAGGTTCAATGGGTAAGCCAATAGATATTTAATAAAACTTAGGCTGCTGTTTGCATTTGTTGGAATACTAAATTTTTTGTTTATATTTGCTGCAGTTAGAGTATTCACCACCATCCAAGAAAATGCTCCCAAAAGTGGTATCCTTTCTTCTTAATTTGTTTTCATCATCATTTCTTTTTTATTTGCCATTGTCATCATCATTTCTTTTTTTAGAAAAGTTAAATTGTTGTTTTGGGAGTGAGATAGAATAAACAGTTCCATTGCCATATTTATGGGCCCCTATATTTAAAAACATAGGTCCCTATTCAAGGGAATTTGTGTATTTCCCTCTCCAAGAAAGTTCACTCATTTTTCATAAGGATGAGTTTATAGAAAACATTTCCTCTTGTTCGTTAATTTGCTTCAAAAAAGCGTAATAATTATCTTCATCAACTCACATTCATATACAGTTCTCTTGGAGGATCTAATGACTAAGATAGTAGATCACTTGAGAACTCAAGCTCTCTATAGACTAGTTTTTCTTAATCCTTATGAAATAGAAACCCAAATTTTTTTATGCTTATATATACTTGTGCAAATGTTCTGTGATGTAACCTGTAAAGTCCTAATATGTGCTTCGAAAATTGTTATTTTTCAGAAGTTTCCTTTTTAAATTGGTTACCACTTCTGAAAGCCACTTTCATAATCCTAACATTTCTATGATTTTGTCGATGAAATTGAACATATTCCAACCAGTTTTTATTGTTTTATTATGTTGAAAGAAACTTTTGGGATGGTGTCCACTCAAGCATCTGGCGATGTTTAATTATTAAACTTTTTTTTTAATATAAATCATGTTGTTCATCTCTTGACTTACTAGTTATTATGGCGATGATTCAGTCTTTTTGACATTTACGTTTCTGTATAGCAGTCTTTCCCTAGTTTGTTTATTCTGATTGTTATATATAATTGTGATTGTTTCCTTAATTCTATTGAAGTTCTATTGGGCTATGCAATTGGTGTTGCAACAAATTTTACCATCTTAAGTCAGATATTGATGTACCAAAAGCCTCAGGCTACAAAAGAGAAGAAAGTGAGATAGAACTATACGGGTGTCTGCATATCCCTCCATCGTGTTCAACTCTCAACAGGCGCTGCTGCATGGACAGGCCATGCACATAATTTTATCAGTCTTGAATCTACCCCCTTAACTTTATGCAATTTCAATTGTTGATGGGTGGACATTTCTTACGATAGCGAAGAGTGCAGGTGTATGTTTTCATTTATTTAGGAACCTGAGACTCTTATGCTTAAATATTTTGCCATTGTCTATCACACGATAATTTAAAGGATGCTTGCAGGTTCGTTGTAACAATATCTTTCTTGTAGTTTTGATTCTCTTTATATGGTCATGTGATTTATTACTCACCCAAGCTAGCTTGTTAATTCTCATGGGATCAATCAATTTGGTAATATGGAAAATACTTGGTAGTACGAGACAAAAACGCACGACCAAATCTGTACCGTTGTTCTAGTAGTCTATAACTATGTACAATGTTAACTCCTAACACCAATATCATCAAATAAAAGTTTGAGAAACCATGACCAATTTTCCTTTGTTTTCCCTTCAATTAGTGCAATAACTAGTTCTGCAGTGCTTGAAAATATTTTTACATGCTAACATAACATATGTAAGGTCTCTAGAAATGAAGTCTCTTGTCAGCTTTCATACCTTGATCTAGTTGTACAATTAATCTTGATAGTTAAATTCGGATTTGATCTTAAAATTTGATGGTAGAAGTCATAAATTTTAGTGTACTACTCTATGAATGATCCATTTATCATGTCTTTAGCTAAGCACATTATTTTGACATCCTTTGTCTTATTAACACCTACATTCCATTTTCTTTAATGGCTTAAATAATGATTTCGTCCCTGTAAGTTAGCGTGTTTTTGGTTTTAGTTCTTGAATATTTTTTTTTTCGTTCCAAGTCCCCATATGTTCAATTCGCTTTGGCTTCAGTCCCTCATGTCAAAGGAACGTTAAAAAAAAAGGATTAGGTGGCAAACATTGCTGACATGGATAACATTGTTTCATTTTATTTTATTTTTCATTACACATGTGGACATCTTCTCTTTGCAATATATTTAATAGGGACCAAATGGAAAAAAAATAGAATTCGTTCTTCTTTTCTTTCAAGGTCTTTAACTTCAAAATCCCTCATCTTCTTTGCTGCACCTCTTCATTCCCTTCTGCAATGGCTTCCAATTCGTCTGCTAACTCTCATCACGTTGAAGCACCGGTTTGTGGTTGCAATAGAAGCATGAAAATGTTTATGTCAAACTCCATTGATAACCCTAAAAGGAGGTTTTGGAAGTGTCAAAATGCAGGGTTAATGTCTGGTTGCAAGTTATTCCTTTGGGATGATGAGCTTGAACGAAATCCAATTAACGATGGTAGAAGTGCATGTGTGTGCAACTGCTCTGAAATGTTGAAGGATTTACGGTCCATTGTTACGGACATTGAAACTGGCAAAAAGGCAAAGATGAAGATTAAGTTGGAGAAGGAGAAGAGGGAGGTGACTGTTGAAGTTGTTGTTGGTTGGGTCATGGGGGTTCTTCGTTGTTTGTCACAAATGGTGTTGAACCCAGTTGTTTGCTTTTGTTTATTGTTTTTTAGTTCAGTTCGTGTAACATATATGTATTTTGGAAATGGTCCCTGTACCATATGATGAATGAAAAAGATGTTTTGACTTTTGGTATCATATGTATCATATTATATTGGTCATCCTGTATTGAATTATGCATAAACCAAACTTGATAATGTTCATCAAAGCTAAAACAATTGTAAAAGCTATAGGCTTGATAATGTATCCAAAACATACTTCAAATGTGCATAGAAAATTGTGCATAGAGCATTGTATCCAAAACAATTATAAAACATTTGTTGTGTATAAAAAAAACTTGATAATGTATCCAAAACATACTTCAATTGTGCATAAAACATTGTCTCATAAAACCATATTACATGGTTGTGTCCAAAACATAATTGTTAAATCTCCAAGGGTTAGGTCATAATTCAAAATAAGAAACAACAAGTCTTAAACAAGTCATAATACACAATGGTTCACATCAACTCCATTAAGTCATAATACAAGTCTTAAACACGTCTACAATTTCTATGGTTATGTTGCACTGCTTCCTTCTCCCTTAAGCTTTTTGCACTTGAGTACCCTTGTTCTATCACTCCTCCTCAACTCCAACTTCCTTGCCACTTTTTGTTTGGGTTTTTTTGCCTATGAAGACACAAATTAAAACAGATTAAGTTAAGCAAATATCAATATAGCAGAGAGTACAACTGAAGCCATATTTTCAGTAACAAACTTAACTGGTTTAGGGGGCGCAGGTACAGGTTCATTAGTTATAGCCTCAACATCTCTAAGAGGTGCAGACAAAATGTAGTTTGGTTGTGAGTCACCAACTACTTGAGAAACCATTACAGGTGCAGCCTCACGATCTGGAACATGGTCACAAGCAACTTGAGGTGGAACTTGAGCAGTGATATCATTAACATTGGGTTGAGGTTATGCTGCTTCAAAAGTTGCACACAGATTTGCTGCAAGCATTTAAAACTCATGGTCGACATCACAATCAACATTAGGTTGTTGTTGCTCAGTAGGAGGATCCAATGGAGGTTGTGGCTGCACAGTAGGAGTATCCAATGGAGGTTGTTGCTGCACAGTAGGAGGATCAACTTGAGGTTGTTGCTGCACCACAGACGGAGGATCCTCTTGAGGCTGTGTAGTATTTTTCTTTGGTTTTTTCTGCATACAAAGTGAAACTATCAATATCATATGCCAACATAATGATTGAATACATTTTTATAGAGATAGGATTGTACCTTTCTTTTCTGAGCTTCAGGATCAGGAACCAATACTGAACAACTCCTTGCATTGTGTCCATGTACACCACAGTTGGTACAACAATATGAGGTCTGTGTCCTTCCCTTGTTAGGGTCTTCATCAGGTTTCCTCCTCCTTAATTTCCTGGGCCTACCAGGGCCTCTTTTGTATGATGGAGGCAACATCTCCTCAGCATTCACCTCAGGCCACATGTCTTGGCCATTAATAGGACTGACATTGAAATCATAGCATGCCACATATGTTTCTTTAGAATAACAGTCATCTACATATTCTTCTGGGCATTGGTTCCTAAAGCCTAAGGCAGCCACTACATGTCTACATGGTATGCCTACCAACTCCCAAAAGTTACAGGTACAAGTTCTCTTAGAAGTGTCAACTATGAAGCTATGTTTTCTATGGATATGTTCAACTTGCCAAATAGTATCACCAGACCAGTTTGGAACCCAATTACCAGCAAGTTATACCTCTTTATCTAACCTAATTCTAGATCTTGGCATTATCATATGTTCCCACCTATCAACCTTTTCTGTTAGGGTAGCATTTCTATTCATTAGGTAGTTTCTTATCCATTCACACATGGTTAAGATTGGTTTATCCCTAGCCACAAGTATTGTGCTATTAAAAGCTTGTGAAACATTATTCATTAGCACATCACATTTGGGAAAGAATGAGAAAGCATGCTTACACCATAATTTGGTAGGTACTTTCATCAACCACTCCCAAGCCTTATGATTAAGCACCTTCAACTCTTTCATCTTTGCTTCCCATGCTTGTATATATGTGGCCTTTGCTGCAGCCATCATCAAATCTCTTATCTGTGTGCCACCACCAAACTTCTTTTAGAAATTGGCATATAAATGCCTAAGACAGAGTCTATGCTCCACTCTCTCAAACATCTCTTCAAACACAGGAATCATTCCCTTGTAATCAAAACAAAACATTAACATAAGGGACATAATTCAACACAACTAAACATATTCAGGGACCAAATCAAAACAAAATTGCATAACTTAGGGACATAATTAGAAATAATTCAGATCTGAGAAATACCTTTTGCTGATCTGATATGAACACCCATCTTTTCTCTTGTCTAATGTCTTCCAAAAGCAAGGTCAAGAACCACCTCCAAGACTTCTTTGTCTCAGTCTCACACACACCAAAAGCCAATGGGTAATATTGGTCGTTAGGGTCCCTACCTACAGCCACAAGAAGGGTGCCTCCATATTTTGTCTTTAGGTGACAACCATCAACACCAATGAATGGCCTGCAATAGATACTGGCCATTTAATACAAACTTTATCTCTCTTCCATTTAATACTAACCATTGCACTACAGCCTCCTTAAATTCATGCAGAGATACAAACTCCAAACCAAATTTAAACTTGTTGTCTTTGTCTAGCTCATCCATCCTAAACCTAGGATACTTAGGTCCTTTCTCTTGGTCTGATGCATCAGGATCACTGCTCCCAAGATCATCACTCACATAATTGGTTTCAAGGCCTTTATTACAAATACTAATTCCACTAGATGAACCTACATTGCTGCCTCTAATCTTTGAAGGAGTATTCTTATGTTTCCTTGCTACCCTCTTGACCCTTTTAGTTGGTTTATCTACAACCTTAAATCCATCATCCATGCCAAGGGCCCTTTCATCCTCACTGTCCTCAAATGAAAAGGCCTTATAATCATTATCCTCACTATCTTCAATATCTTCACTATCATCACCATCATTTGCAGCGTCAATATCAGCTTCAGCATTAACATTATCAACTTCAATATCATCCACATTATCATCCACATTATCAGTTTCAGCATTAACATTAGCATCATCAATATCATTCACATTATCATCCACCTTGTGCTCAACATATAAATCCATACTACAGCTAGTTTGAACAACAACCTCATAGACCTCAGTAGAATCAACATCACTAACCACCCTTGAATGCTTACACGATATAATGTTATACCACCATAGCCAATAATCGGTTGACTCCAGATTGCAAAGATATTTCACAATACCAGTTGCTTCAAAGAAGCTCCATCTATCAGGGTCAATATCTACTGATACTTTATCCCCACCTAAGTAGTATACCGCACCATCCCTACAAAACTTACCCCCATAATGAATATTCACTGTAAAATTCATACCTGGAAGATGAAATCGAGGTTGCTCAAATAAGATTGTCAGGTCTTCAATGGAGAAATGCCTCAGAGAAGTGCTTTGTACATCGTCTGCCTCCACTTTCACTGAGTTTTCATTGAGCAGCTTCTAAATAAGTATAAACCCTAATTGATAGGGTCTAAATACCAAAAGTGGAGTGACTTTTCATTTGCATAAAACTAATATCCACGTGTGTTACAAAAAAAACAATAAAACAATGTTTAAGGAGTATGCCAAGTCACCAACGCCTGCCACATAAGCTTTTTTTTAACGTCTCACTAACAGCAGGGACTAACGCCAAAGCGAATTGAACATATGGGGACTTGGAAAAAAAATATTCAGGGACTAAAACCAAAACACGCTAACTTACATGGACGAAATCATTATTTAAGCCTTCTTTAATCCTTTTCCCTTGTGTCTTTAATCTTGATTTTTGGATTTTATTTTAAACATTTAAGAAACTCCAAAAAAATAAACCCTAACATTCGGAACAACAGTCACAATTAAATATCCAAAAAAATCAAAAGATATTTATATAAAATGGAGCACACAATTTTCTTACTTGTCTTGCTCATGTTCGTTTCAGTCGTCTTTGTTGATAGTTTTTTATGACCTTTGTCACAATGTTTTCTTTATTCCTTTATGATTCTACAAGTTGGAACTTAGTGGTTTGGAGTTAGGTCGGTGATTATTCAAGTTGGAATTGTACGTGACTTAAGGGGTGTTCGCGGTTCGGTTTGAATCGATTTTAAGGCAAAAATACATCCGATCCAAAGTTTAATTTATTTGCGGTTCGATTTAGGTTTGGATTATACGTTAAAGAAAATGGTTAATACCTATTTATCCTCTGTCATATGGGGCCTTTTCGAAAACCCCCGTAAAAAAAAGTCAGATGGATTCCTCCAACATTTAGAAAAAAGTCTCTCTTAAAACCTTTGACAGGCCAAGTCACCAAAAGTACTAATGTGTCAATGTTTTTCAGACTTTTCCTTTATTTTTTATTTTCACCTGTGTTTAGTCATTTTTACTTAGACAATTATACCCTTAAGTTAAAAACAAAACAACTTCATAAGAGATTAACAAAACCTTCATCATTCTCTATTGAACTCACTTTCAACATACAACATAGAACCAAGAACAAGGTCCAAATACAAAACGACAACAACTTTAAAAATAAAACTTTTCAAAACACAACAAGGAAGAAGGACAAATCGGAAAGCACAACCACCATCGTTGTTTTTTCCCGCCGCTATAGTATGTTGTGAGACCGCTCAAACATTGCGAAGACCAACATCGTCGTTCCGGCCTTTTCCAGCGCGCGCAGCCGCTCAACCTATATCCACCGCGTACATCCACCCTCCGCCGCGGACGCCTCAAGCCTGTTCTCGATCCTGCCATCCCTCCTCCTCCCTCTGATGTCAACACCAAAGCCCTCCTCCGCGACTCTAATCGGAACGATGCCCCTTTTCACTCTTTCCTTTGTGTTTGCAATTTATGTGGGGTTTTTTTAGTTTATTTCAGGTTTGAATGATATTTTCAGAGTGAATTTATTCAATGTGTGAATCGGATCTTGGAATAAGTTTGTCTTATGTTGGAGTAAGAGAGATTAAGTGTGGTGTTGGTATTTTTGTTCTGCTATGGAGAGAGAATGAGAAAGAAGAAAGGGAATTTGAATGTATAAATCCCTCATTCTCTTGGTCTATTCACAGTTGCTTCCTCTTCTCCATCAACAACCATTTGTCGCTCATTCATCAACGAACCTGAGTTTTGAGTAAACGTTTCATACCATAGATGACATTTGAACATGCATTATAAAAAATTTGGGTTATGAAGATTTATGGATTATGTTAAACAACGATGGCTTAATGGAAAGGTGACTAAGTGAATATTTTTTGGGATTAGGTTTTGTTTCTAACCCTAAGGGTATATTATCCAAGGAAAACTGACTAAACACAGGAGAAAATAAATAATAATGGAAAAATCTGAAAAACATTGACACATCAACATTTTGGGTGACTTGGCCTATCAAAGATTTTAAGAGAGACTTTTTTTAAATGTTGGGGGAATCGATGTGATTTTTCAAAAAGGCCCCATATGACAGGGGGTAAATAGGTATTAACCCTTAAAAAAATTTAATCCGATCCAATTTAATAATATCCAAATTATTAATTATATTTTTATTAATATTACAAAAATACTAATAAATCATTGACTTGATATAATATATACCATATAGTATATTGAAAGTTAATATTATAAAATGAGAATGATCGATTATGATTGAAATAATAAAAATAAATAGATTAAATTAAGTTAATAGATAATATTAAAAAAAAGTCATCGTATAATAATAAATTTATGTAACATATCATACTAATAAAAAATAAATAAGTAAAAAAAATATACTTGCAGTTTCGATTTGGTTTGGATCGATTTTGAAAAATCAATTTGAAATTTAATCCGAACCGTGTGAGTTTCACAAAATAACACCCAAACATATATAATTAATTTCAATTTTTTGCGATTTTGATTTTTTTTGGATCAGTTTATAGTTTTTATTTGGATTGGTTTGGATTTGAACACCCGTGTGATATATACCATGAGGAAAAATGTGGCATGCACAATAAACATCCCACTATAATGGTACATATTTTTGTTCGATGACTTTAACTAACATATTGTTCAGTGACTTTTACTAACACAATGAATGAAAAAGATAAAAGTGATTCATTTTGAATAGTTAAGAAATCAGTATAATTTTTTTAAGTGGTCATATCAACGATCTTGATATTAATGATTTGGTTAAAAATATATTTTTAAATAGAATATAATAAAAAAAATTCAATATAATCGACATCTCTTAGTAGAATAAGATTTGAAATATTTTAAAAATCAGATTGATCATCACCATCACCAGTGAGAGTACTAAATCATTGATCAAGGTACATGATAAAATTGAATTAAACCGAATAACTCATTTGAATAAATCAGTCTCTGTAACAAAATTATATAATTATTAAACTGGTTGAACCAGATGACTCGATCTGTAAAAAAATTACGTCATCTAAAAAATTTTCAAAATATCATAATTTTAAAAGTTCATTCTTTAAATTAAAGTTCTAAACATAGTCATCACACAACAAACAACAAAGTACAAAATACAAATTAGATATAAATAACATAAATTGAATAAGTATAAGTGTAATATCTAATCAATTTAATTTTAAGGAGAGAAAATTATTTCAAATACATTTTGAATAAAGTCTACTTATATTTTAATTTTACTTTTTCTTAAAAAAATTATCCAAACACATTTTGAATAAAGTCTATTTATATTTTAATTTTACTTTTTTTTTTTAAAATTATCAAAACGAGGTGTTTTGTTGGAGGAATAAAAAGCAAGCATTTAGCTTGTCAATTTTCTAAAACCTTCGATTTGTTGGTTTTTATCAATTTTAGCCGGTTTTGACTGATTCTTAGTAGTTTAATAACTTACCGGATCTAACAATCAGATCAGACCGATAACCCCTCCGATTATCGGTTCAACCAGAGGGTCCTGTCCAATTTTTAAAACATTGCTGGGTTGTTGTTGTGAGACCAAAATGAAACCTAATATCGAATCTCTATCGTGGGACCTAAAGGCTAAAACTTTCCTTGATCATCAAAAGGGTGGAGTTGAGAAGTCTGCTAACAATATGCTAGTAGTCATATGCCTCACTTAGTCAAGCCTATTTTGAAAGAGCAATGATACCAAAAGAATAAATATACAATTCACATTTCAATTTTGTAGGTTAGACTCAATCTATTAAAGTCAAACCATGAACCGTCCTACCTAAATTTAACAATCAAATAGTGTAGTTACATTAAATGTTGTACATAATTAATCAATTTTAGCCCAAAAGATTTGTCACATCACATTAAATGACCGAGATTAAGCAACAAAAAGTTTCAGATAAATTACAAGCAATCCCCATTGGAGTAAAAGTAGTTAAGTTGATTTGGTTGCTTCATAATGGTGTAGAAGTAGTTAAATTGGTTAGGTTACTTAAGTCCTAAGTTAAGTTAGTTAAGCAATCACGATTACATGACTGAGATTAATCAACAAAAATATCTATAAATTCCAAGGCAATCACCATTGGAGTAAAAGTAGTTAAGTTGGTTAAGTTACTTAAATCCTATATGACATTTCGGGTCAATGTCTGTAAAAAGTTAGTTAAGCAATCCATTTAGTTTCGAACTTTTCAACATATTAGCAACTATAGCATCACAAGCATGCTCACAATACTGCTATAGTTGTACTTGAAAACATTGATAATGCAATCATAGTCGTATGCAAAAACCAAACATCCTTAACCTTTGTTGTTTCCAATCCATCAAACCCAGGAATCCAGTCAAGAGAGGGAAATCAGACAAGTGAGAAAACAATGTAAGGAAGTATAGCACCAACATAAATAAGAGAAAAATGTCATTGAAACTTCAACCGTGAAGATTCAAATAAAAAACAAATTAACATCACACGGCATAAATTTCAAATGTAACAGTACAACATATAGAAAATCAAATGATACAAAACAAATAATAATATTGAAAAATGGTTAAAGACAGACAGCTTCCTTATGCTCTCTGTCTCTAACCATGGCGGGCACTAGTGCTACCACCTGACCATCTTCTCAAAGTACTAGCCACTATTTTCCTTCCAGATAAAAGTCCTAACCTTTGCTTGAACGAAGCCGATCGAGCAGTACTTCTAGATGCAGTATTTCCCGATGTAGATGCGGCTGCGCAGACGGGCATTGGAGGAAACTCTATAACATTGTCTTGTGCTCCACCATCACTAGCACTAGCATCTTGAAGTTCCGCTTCCACAGTATCCAAATTAACAGCAACTGATCCCCGAGTGAGCCTCAACCAATCTCCGCCCTCGGGTGTAACGCCTTTACATTTCTTAACCTTCACTTTCACCAAATTGGGACACCCGTTCGCCAAAGCTTCCATTCCATGATCCGAAACCGGACAGCCCTTAATGCAGAGTTTCTTTAAAGCTAAACACTTTGCAGCAATGCAAGATATCTCAGGATCACCAACAGTATCACTTGAACACAAAGCCAACCTCTCTAGATTCGGACAATTAGACGCCAACATTTCCAAACTTGCTTTTGTAGGGTTAACACCAATAAGCACCAATTCTTGTAAATTAGGGCAAAACTTAGCAACAGCTATTAACCCTTCATCACCAATCCGATTCGCTTTCCATCCATCAATATGAAGCTTCCTTAACAACTTACATCGCTCCGCAATCGCAACAAGTCCCAAATCAGTGCACTCAGGTGTCTTAACAAGATGCAAAATCTCCAAATTCGAACAATGTGATATAGCTTGTAACCCAATATCACTAATCTGAAGCCTCTCGAAATGAACATCAACAATCATACTCGTAACACGCTCCGCCATAAGCGTAAAAAGCGTGTCCCAATCACCCGAGCATCGAAAAAGCTTCAAAGTCTTCAGATTCTTCGCACCTAAAATCAACGAACCAAAACACTGTCCATTATAAAGCTCCTTCAAACAAATCGTCTTCAGCGACGCTGCCGCTACACCCGGTCCAATCGGCTCCGCCACCGCAGTCTCCGCAATCCCCCGAAGCCGCTTCACCGACAGTTCCTCGAGCGCAGCGCAATTATCCAGCACCGCGTTCATACCTCTAGATCCAAAAGTACAAGATCCACACGATAGTTTCTTCAATCCTCTACAGTTCTTCGCAAAAGTTTCCATTCCAACATCGGTTAGTTCCCTACACGCGCGGAGCTTAAGGCGCGTGAGATTAGGGCAACGCTCCGAGATTATCACAAGAGCTTCATCTCGTATACTCTCAGATCTACGATCGCATTTCAGAGCGAGTTTCGTCACCGAATCGAACCGATTGAAGAGAGACGGAATCACCGGAAGCAGATCCAGTTTCGCGCTCAACGACAACCGCTGCCGACTCTGTCCTTCGACAACCAACCACCGCCGGCAAACGAGTGAGCACTGATTCCGGTCACCGGGGCTCAACGACTGAAACACAATCGCTAAACACTCGTCAGGTAGATCTGATATATAATCGGAGATTCCACGGTCAACCGGATCTATAACATCGTCGTCTTCTTCGGTAGCGTTCATCGGAGAAACCAAGGAGGTGGATCTACTGGTTTTCGCTGTATTGGTGTTCCTTTCCCGGCGGTTGGCGACGGCGGCGGTGGAAGCTGCTTGTCCCATCCACGGTTGTTGTTGAATTGACGAAAGATGAAATGAACGGTTGCGATTGAAAGATGCAACGATTCGCAACGGAAACTGGTTTCAGTTCAGTAACATTTTCTATCGTTGTTTGGGTTTCAGTTTCAAAGTTTTGGTTTGAGACTCGATATAGTTGGCACTGTGATTGGGTGCGGGCAACTTCATTGGATTGCTGTGGGGGTCTCGCATGGTTTTGTGCCACGTGTAATGGTTGTGAAGGGTTATTGGTGAGAGTGATAGAGATGAGTACCAGATATAGGATGGATATGTACAAGTATTTAAAAAACATATCCCATTTTTTAGGTAAGGATGATTAAAGATCTTTATTTAAAAGTTATGAAATGATCTAGTAGAGAGTATTTTATGAAATTATTGCATATGATTTGAATTTTTTTTAGGTACATCTTGAGTTGGAGACAAGATACTAAGATAGTAGTATTAAATTAATACTCCATCTATTAATAATTAGGTAGATGAAGTTTCAATTCAAGTGCATATTGATTGTGTTTGAAAGATATATTGATTACTTATTTGTTTGGAATGAGAAATTTTTTATTAAAATATTAAAAAATAAAAACAAAAAAAATATTGATTAATTAAGATAACTAATTGGATTAACCCGTTAATGACTCAAATTAAATTTAAAGTTTTTGTTATTTGATTTTTTTTTATTATAAGGCAAAAGAAAGTGTGGATTAAAAGAAACAAACACACTAAGTTTTAAAGAGAATGCTTATGTTGTGTAGCTACAGGATGCGGCTAAGCCCTTCTAAGTAAAAATGATGGACCAAAAGATCTTGATCGGAAGAGATATCAAATTTGACTATGAAATTAGCACATTAGTTGTCTTCATAAAAAGTGAGAGTGACTCTGAATTTACCATTCTTATGCATTATATTCTTGATGTCTTTGATCAAAATAACATACTTATGAAACTTGTTAATTGATGTCTTGATAAGATTGATTTAAAATAATGAATTTGTGTTGAAGGCAAAGCCAATCTAGTGCATATTCTTAGCGATGGAAAAACTCTGATGGATGAGATATAGTTGTTGTTGAAAGATATCTAAAGGGCTTAGAATATAGTCAATAAAGCCTTTTTGCAAAGCATCATAAGAGTTATGGATGATTTCATCATAATCTAAACTTGGGTGAGAATCCCTAGGCAACTTTCATCAACATTAATAATAATGCAAGTGTGATTGAGGTGGTTGCATTTGATGAGTCTATCTTCTTTATGCATATTATTGGAGTTTTTGAAGCAAAAGAAAAAAATGTTTGTCATGTGACGAGTATCCAAAAAAAATGTAACACATGGGAGGATTTCATGGACGATACAAGTATAATTTGTTTTCATCCCAGCCCACCAAAAGCATGGTGCAAAGTGAAAGTAGTTAGGATCTATCATGTGAGTTTTGAGCTAAGTGCCACTATCATGATCTGTGAAAAAATATCGATTAAGAAAATCAAAGATTGTTAGACAACGAGACTTTATTTAAAAGGGGAGTGAATAGATCATCTAATTCAAAATTACAAGTTTTAAGATTTTTGAAAAGAGTTTAAACTTTGGCTAGTGAAAGTTTCACGTTTAGATCAAAAGTCGTATAAAGCAAACAAGTTATTGGAACTCGGATACGCGCAACTGTGTATGGTATGACCATGAGACAATCAACGTTAACAATTGAATTCTCAAATTAACTGTTCAAGTAGGCACAAGCCAATCAAATTCCAACCAATTAAAACACAAAACAATAAAGTATCAAATTATCGATCACTTGGTGTGCGGTTGATTTTTCAATTCTTTTTTTTCAAGTTTAATGATATTCAAATTCTCTTACAATCAAAGTGATTGCAAGACTATCAACAACTCAACAATGATCAAAATAATTTCCAGAAATTTATTACTAATCAATCGCTTGATTAATATGCTTAACAATTTGATAATGAAAATTTAAATGCAAGAGATAAAGAGATAGATATATAGATAGAGAGAGAGAACACAAAGAGTTGTTTAGACAGTTCACTGATCATCCTCGCTATGGCTACGTCTGCTCCCCAATTCTAATTCAGAATTAAGATACCAATCTTAATTATGCAGAATATTGTTTTACAAGAGTGTGAAGAAATCTAACCCTACAAAACCAAAGTTTATTTTTGCATTACTCTTCCCTTGATCCGAGTTTGATCAAGTCACCCAACAAATACCAATGAATTTACAGTCTCACGCTACTCCTTTGCAAAACACCACTGTTCTTTAAAGCTTTCACTCGGTCGAATCCCAATTGCATGTTATTGTCACCCAAAATTACCAATTGATTCACCGTCTCATGTTACTCCTTTGCAAGAACCACCCGTTCTTCAAATCTCTTCACTCGATCGAATCTAATTGCGTAAATCTTGTCGAAAATATCTAAATCCAGACTTTGATCTTGAAGTAAACACCCTCATAGTTTTTCCAATGAAACCCCTATAATTCTCAACCCAACTTTAGGTTACAACTAACATAAATTGAACGTTATCAACCAAGTCTAGATGGCACCCAAACAATGAATGATTATGTGTATGTCGTTTGTGTGTATGCATAGACGAGAGGTTGAAGATGATAAGAAATATTAGTATGTGTTTATAGTTTCATCAAATTGAAAGAGATGCATGTATGATGTATTTATAGTGGTTCAAGTTGGAGGCAAAAGGGAAACCCAAAAATGTGAAAAAGAATGAAAATCTAAAAAACTACAGCATATGTCGACACATGTAATTCATGTGCCGACATATGTAATGCCATGAGTCGACCTGTAACAGTTTATGCGTCGACACAAAGTTATAGAAGCTACAGGCTTTAAAACTATAACATTTGTGTCGACCTGAAAATTGTATGTCTCGAAGCAATTTCTTCAGTATGCGTCAGCCTGAAATGACGCATGTGTCGACACATAGTTACATAAGCTACATGCTTAGATACTGTATGCTTTGCATAAATTACCCTTTCTGTTCAAAATTATTACACTACTAAAAGGGCTTATAAGTAAATAACAAATGTCTCAATTAAAACTCTTCTCCATGTCATACTTTCCTACAAGTGTCATTTGTTTATTGGTCTAATTGATAAACTTTTCCCCCTAACATACACTTTCTCTCTCTTAATTAAAATTTCAAATTTCTCTCACATTTATTTTTTCACACTTTCTTACTTACATTTTAATTTTTTCCTCTATTTATTTATTATCACTAAAAATATTAATAATCTATTTTCATTTATCTCACGAGTCACTATCAACACAATATCAATTTTATTTTAATTAACCATTGTCTTAATTTTGAAAGGCAAAAATATTTTTTTAAATATTAATTTTTTTCTTTCTTCATCTCACGATTCCTTTTTTTTCTTCTTTTTGTATGATTATTTAATACAATTAATTTTATATGATTATTGTTCATTTTATAATTAAGTAAATTATTTCAAATTTTGCATTTGTATCTAAATACATTTTATATCACATCAAATAATTTTTTATTTCTCATGGGTCATTATCAACAAAATATCTATTTTTTTAATCAAACAATTACCTTAATTTGAGAGAAAAATTTGATTTCCAAAAGTTAAAATTTCATCTTTTTTCTTCATCTCATGTTTTTTTATATGGTTATCTATACATTTGAATTTATATGATTATTGTTCATTTATAATTAAGTCAACTCATTTCAAATTTACATGTATTTAAAAATATTTTATACAATATCAAATAAATATACCCGTGCTCGAGCACGGATATCTTACTATTTTTAAAAAAATACTAATCTACTAACTACCTGTAAAAGATCAATTGCAAGCTTTACATAAATTACCCTTTTTGTTCAAAATTATTACACTACTAAAATGGTTTATAAGTAAATAACAAATGTCTCAATTAAAACTGTTCGCCATGTCACATTTTCCTACAAGTGTCATTTGTTTATTGGTCTAATTGATCAACTTTTCCCCCCAACATACACTTTCTATCTCTTATAATTAAAATTTCAAATTTTTCTCACATTTATTTTCCCACACTTTCTTACTTACATTTTAATTTTTTTCTCTATTTATTTATCATCACTAATAATATTAATAATCTATTTTTATTTATCCCATGGGTCACTATTAGGGGTGGAACTAAGCCAGGCCGATAACAGGGGCCTACAGGCCAGCCTATATAGGCTCAGGCCAGGCCACAGATTATTTTTAAATAGAAAAGGCTTAGGCTTTTTTATAAGCCTATTTAGTTAAAAAGGCTAGGCCTCAGGCTCTAAAAAAAGCCTTTAAAGCCTATCAGGCCGGCCTATTTAAATAAATATGAATACTTTTTTATTTTCATTATGTTATGTTTTGTACTTTGAATTAAAATACATTAATAAAACTTGGTTATCTTGAAGAACTAGTGAAAATAAGATGAAAACACCTGATGAACATCATTTTCATAAGTTCTTTTAGTTAGTTAGTCTATTTAAACATTATTTTAATTGCTTATTTACATATGTCTAAAACAAATAGGCTTTTATGTAGGCTAACAGGCTAACCAGGCCTTCAAAAAGGTCAGGCTCAGGCCTAAAAAATAAGCCTACGACAGGCTACAGGCCAGGCTTAGGCTTTAGTTTTTTTGACAGGCCAGGCTTAGGCTTGGCAAAGCCTAGCTCGGCCCAGCCTATTTTCACCCCTAGTCACTATCAACACAATATCTATTATATTTTAATTAACCATTGTCTTAATTTGAGAAACAAAATTTTTATTTTAAATATTAATTTTGTTCTTTCTCCATCTCACGATTCTTTTTTTTCTTCTTTTTGTATGATTATTTAATACAATTAAATTTATATGATTATTGTTCATTTTATAATTAAGTAAATTATTTCAAATTTAACATTTTTATCTAAATACATTTTATATCACATCAAATAATTTTTTCTTTCTCACGGGTCATTATCAATACAATATCTATTTTTTAATCAATAATTACCTTAATTTGAGAGAAAATTTTTATTTTCAAAAGTTAAAATTTCATTTTTTTTTCTCCATCTCATGGGTTTTTTTTATATGGTTATTTATACAATTGAATTTATATGATTATTATTCAGTTATAATTAAGTCAACTCATTTTAAATTGTACATGTGTTTAAATATATTTTATACAATATCAAATAAATTGACTCGTGCGCGAGCACGGGTATCTAACTAGTTTTGAAAAGAATACTAATCTACTATCTACCTATAAAAGATCAATTCCATACTTTGCCTAAATTACTCTTTCTGTTCAAAATTATTTCACTACTAAAATGGCTTATAAGTAAATAACAAATATCTCAATTAAAACTCTTCTCCATGTCACATTTTCCTACAAGTGTCAATTGTTTATTGGTCCAATTGATCAACTTTTTTCCCCAACATAATACACTTTCTCTCTCTTAATTAAAATTTCAAATTTCCCTCACATTTATTTTCCCAAACTTTCTTAGTTACATTTTAATTTTTTCTGTATATTTATTATCGCTAAAAATATTAATCTATTTTTATTTATATCACGGCTCACTATCAACACAATATCTATTTTTTTTGAACCAATAATCTTTGATTAATTTTTAAAAAAAAACAATACAAACCAAAGGCGATCGCAAACGATCCATCCAAAAGCCCAAAAACCAATACACCAAAAGACTAGCTATTCACAAACTACAACATAAGTGTTGCTAATTATTTTTTATTTTTCTTATGTGACCAAACTCTATAAACTATAGTGCCAATAATGTTCCTATCAATGTTATCGTGCCCTTGTCTGTTTGTATCTTTAGTAAATACTCTAACATTCCTAACTTTCCAAATAGCATATATGGCTTTTGCAGCTGCACATTTTAGAATGTTAGCACGCCAACCATTCCCTTTGCAGTTTTGAGAAAACCATTTCCTTTCACATTTCCAGTCAAGAGGAGCATGATGGATTTGAAGCCAATTCAATACTTGCTGCCATATATCCTTCACAAAGCTGCAGCAAAAGAACAAGTGAGAAACAGATTCATCCTGTGGGCAGAATAAGCATTTTTCCTCCAGTATCAAGCCAATTTTCTTCAATCGGTCCTTGGTAGCCATTCTTTCATGGCAGGCAAGCCATAACATGAAAACAGATCTAGGTCGAGCCATGTTTTTGTACATCAGTCTCCTCCAATCATGTTTAATCTCTTCCTTTTGAATAGCATAATACACCTGTTTCATACAAAAACTATTATCACCAATATGAGCAACTTCCTGGTATAAACTTCTGTGTTTCAGCAGGTTTTTCATTATCCAAGAGTAGCTCTCCTTTCTAGGTACTTGCCAGATATCATCATTCTTCAAGTAGTAACACAATATCTATTTTAATTTAATTAACCATTGTCTTAATTTGAGAGACAAAATTTTATTTTAAATATTAATTTTTTTCTTTCTCCATCTCACAATTCTCTTTTTTCTT
This sequence comes from Vicia villosa, assembly GCF_029867415.1. Taxonomy (NCBI): domain Eukaryota; kingdom Viridiplantae; phylum Streptophyta; class Magnoliopsida; order Fabales; family Fabaceae; genus Vicia; species Vicia villosa. The sequence continues at coordinate 191,183,430 of NC_081183.1, read as the reverse complement.
CTTTTTGTATGATTATTTAATAAATTAAATTTATGTGATCATTGTTGATTTTATAAATAAGTAAATTATCTCAAATTTCGCATTTGTATCTAAATACATTTTATATCACATCAAATAATTCTTTATTTCTCAGAGGTTATTATCAACACAATATCTATTTTTTTAATCAACAATTATCTTAATTTGAGAGAAAAATTTTATTTTTAAAAGTTAAAACTTCTTTTTTTTCTCCATCTCATAGGTTTTTTTTATATGGTAATTTATACAATTGAATTTATATGATTATTGTTCATTTATAATTAAGTCAACTCATTTCAAATTTACATGTGTTTAAATACATTTTACTCATGCGGGAGCATAAGTATCTTACTAGTTTTGAAAAAATACATAATAATTTATTGATTTTAAAAAAATGCATATGATATGAAAACGCCGGTATAATTGCAAAGTTCTGATAGAAGTCTCGAAAACCCCATATTTAACTTTGGATTTGTGAAATATCCGAAAAAAAATGACTAATGTTATTAGATTTGAATTTTTTTTAATTACCAAGGGTATTATAGTCTAAATAACGTTTTTCGGAGTGTGACAAGTTTATTTTTAAAGGTGTTAAGACAAAATCTCTTATAGAACTTATGGAGAATTTCTTTGTAGACCTTCCTATGGGGAGTACCTCTGCGGACAACCCCAAATTACCCTCCTTCGGAGATGGATCTTCGAAGTATTTTTTTCAAATTTTTCCAAATTTCGGAGATACATTTCCGAAAACACCACAAAATGGGTGTTTTCGGAGATACATCTCCGAAAAAATTGAAATTTTGATTATTTTGAATATGCAAATCTGAAAAAACCCGCAAAAAATGGTCTGAGATTTTTTCGGATATACATATCTGAAAAAATCTCGAAAAATTAAAAATTTTGAGATATTAAAGGAATTTTGAATTTCTTTAAATATTGTTTTAAAAGAAAAACATATTCTTTTTGACTAATATATATTTATGTACAAAAAATATTATTAATATATTTAATAGTTAAATTTTTAAATATTTGTTTGAAATAAATGGGCGATTTAGTTTGACTAAATAAATTTGAAATGATAAAATGGACTAAACAGAAAAATAATGTCTAATCAAAAGCTGTCATTTTTTAATTTGTTTAAATATTTATAAGAATAAAACTTATTTAACGTTAAAAATTGTTTTTGAAAAATTGTTTTTGAAAACAGTTTTTAATTCTACTAATGATATATATTTAATACAATTAATTTTACTATTATTTGTATTGATTCACCTTGATTTTATTTTTTTAATAATTATTGTATTTTTTTGGATATGCATATCCGAAACATTCGAAGACCAAAAATTGAAATATTTTGGATATGCATCTCCGAAGATATCTTTCTCCCAAAAAAAGGTGATTTCGAAAATGTATCTCCGAAAACATGTTTTTTTTGGTGTTTTCGGAAGTGCACTTCTGAAATCAACTTTTTTTCAAAAAAAATGTGATTTCGAAAATGCATTTTTGAAATATAAGAACATTTTGAAAATTTTTCCGCGGGTGACCAAAAAGGATGAGAGGTCTATAAATAAATTTCTAACTTATGAGCTCGATCTTATTGGGCTAGCAGAACAAGTTGGGCTTGACAATGCTCTTTACATGTTACTCTTTAACATGTTGCTTCCCTATCATACAATATAATAAAGCAAAATGAGTATTTTGGCAAGTTTGACACTTGGCACTCTCTAATGCATTCTTCTATTTATATTTTTACTATAAAAAGAAAGTTTCTTATAATATCTTATTATTATTATTTTTTATTTAATTAATTATTTCATTAATTTATTTATTAATGTTAATAATAATTGATTGATTCAAATGAGCCTTGAAAACAAACAAAAATAATTCACATGCATTTTTGTTTCTCGATGCATAGAGTCATTTGGGGAACACCAACAATCAAACTGGCTCACTTGCCAAAGCCAACAAACTCTTCTCACATCTCACAATCTATTCACTCACTAAACCTTTAAAAGCTATATAAAAGATAGAACCAATTACTCACAATTCTCACTCCCTCATTTACGTACACAACAATACAAGCACGTTTTTTGCTCTCTCCTTTTCCCCATCAACCTCACTGCGTTTCTCTCTCTCATATCTTCTAATTTTTCATATTCTGAGGTGTAGCTTTGTCTTCTAATTTTCTCTAATTCGGTGTTATCTATCGTTTTTTTCTCTTTTAACGCAGTATTTTCATATCAATTTTTTCTGTTTCATTCGATTTACTTATTATCGAGGTATGAAATATCGGATCTGTTAAAGCTTCGGTGTTCGTTTGATTTATGTTTTTTCTTCTTCTTTTCGATACTGTTGTAACTTTACGAAATTTGATTATTATCGTTTGTTTTTTGCTTTGTAATTTTGTACGATATTTTTGTTTGCTTTTTTGTTATATGATCAATTTTAGAATATTAGGATATAATTTTTTTGCTTATCTATCGATTTTATTCCTTATAGATCATGTTGCTTTTATTTTATCTCTTAATAGTTTTTAATAGTTTTTTTAAGTCGTGATTGTTTGCCTTTCCTCTATGTGGCTCTAACAGAATTAGATTTTGCAAACTTGATTTTATTAGGAGTAAGTTTGTATAAAGTGATTAATATTTTGGGAACATGTATTTTAAAGTGGGTTTTTTATACACTGAATTTGTAATAAGCGAAATAGTATGCACTTTTGAAGAAAAAATATATTGTTCGATGGTAGTTTGTTTGTTTTAGAGAGATACGGTGTGGAAATAACTTTTTGGGTTTTATGGGGAAGGAAGAGATTTAAATATTGAAAAATGATTAATTTGCTTTGTATACCGTTCTACATATTACTTTTTATGTTAATGTTTGCTTTGTATACCATTCTTTGTTATTAAGATGTTCCTCTCATATAAACTTTATAAAGTATTTGTTTGCATTTGGATTAGTGTTTTTACATTTTACGTGTTGAATTGATGACTTAAAATAGTTTCAAAATCATGCCTTCGTAAAATTCAAACAACTTTATCTACAATTTTTTCATTATTAATCCATCTAATGCAATAGTTATCTTCTTAGTTGGTGTTTACCCTTAGCAGCCTTGAGTCTTGAATAATTGTAGTTAGGGTAATAACTTTGACATTTTAATAAAAATCTGTAGTTAGAAAATTATTATCTGTTTTTTTAATTAAGGTAAATTACTATTAGATGGTGAAGGAAATGTGTGCGGACACTACGAATTTTGTCTATAATAAAGTTTTCAGCAATTTATAAACATGAGGACAATAGCAAAAACATGTAGTGTTGTCAATTTACTTCATGTCATTAATTCTATAATTTATAACATTTAGATTTGTTAATTTAAATTGGGTTGGGCGTGCTTTAAGTAACAAAGATTATTTTTTATTACACTGTAATAGCATATCCACTTATTATGAGGTTACCACATTTTCATTTTTAAATCATAAGTAATTTTAAAATAGTTTTTAGCATATAAGATTTTTATACAATAAGGTTACCACAATTTTTTTATACTGATATTGTATTTGAGTTAAAATGTGACAACAACAATAATATATTTTTAATATTGATATTGTAAAGAAAAAACAATCAATGTCAATGGTACACATTCATTACTATTATTTCTTATATATTATTATTATTATTATTATTATTATTATTATTATTATTATTATTATTATTATTATTGTATTTAATTTAGAAATTTAATATAAGTAATTATTATGATTTTAGATTTTTGTAATGAGTATTTATTAAGATTTTATCTACGTATTATGGGATCAATAATGAGGCAGAGCAATTGTAAAAATATTAATAACAACGGTAAAAAAATATTATTTACCTTTTTTTTTACGGGAACAAATTCAACTGCTTTCATTAATCAAATAGAAAGTAATACAATGAGGAATTACATCAAACATACAGCGACGTGACCAAGAATTGGCCGCTTTGGCTAAAGTATAGGCAACCATATTCGCTTGACGCTTTATAAACTTAACCTCAAAGTTTGGAAAATCTTATAGTAACGACTTAATAGAATTAATAATAGAGTTAAACTCCGAACTACCCTTCGAATTGGAACTAAGAGCTTTGACCACCTATTTTCGAACTGGAACTAAGAGCTTTGACCACCGGTTGGGAATCACTCTAAAAAATTATTGGGGCATTACGAAACATAGAAATAGCTTGGATTGCTTCCTTGAGGGTTAAGGCGGACTTGAGGGCTAAGGCCTCCGCCTCTACCACAGAGAAAGTACAGCTATCCCACGCAGTACCTGTAGCAATAAAGTTACCGTGATCGTTACGAATACACCAACCTCGATTTGTAGATCCGACACGCTGGTTAGAATGAGATCTTTTTGTGTCATGTCTTTTTTATTTCATTTATCGATTTATTTTTTTGTTCTGTACTCATTATAAAATTATATTACCGTTAATTGTAATTTCATAATGAATCGCTAATTAATTTTTAATGCCGTTATAATGCCGTTAATTGTAATTTCATAATGAATTGCTAATTAATTTTTAGAATAATAAATATTATAGTACCCTACATTAGAGTCATCTTTGCAATGTATATATGCTTTCCATATATCATAGGAACTAATTTTGTTCAGTAGAGCATATATATTAACCAAAAGTTTGGTTTTTGTGTTTATATTTATCGTTAAAAACGATGAAAACAAAATCATTTTTTAAGTAATGTATTATAATTAATGTATTTTAGTATTTCAAGGATGACTTTCTATATTCAAAATTCACAAACATTTATAATTATTATTGTCATTAAGATTTAACCTAACCATTTTTATTAAAAAATAAATAAAAATAAAATCTTTTTTTAATACCTGTATTCCCATTAATGTATTTCATTATTCCAACAATGATTCTCCGTATTCAAAACCTAAAATAGTCCATTCTTACCTTTGTTGTCATTACCATTTAACGTAATCAACTTTATTGAAAAAAAATATGAAAATCAATTTTAATTTATTAATTTATTAATATGATAAAAAATATTGTATTCCAAGACATTTCCATACACACGTATTGAATCATTTTAATAGTATGAGCACCAAATAAAAAACATTAATTTTTCCAAACTAAATAGCAAAATTTTTAGAACTTTTGCTTTAAATAAATTGATGCTTTTATTTTTACCACAAAATATCATAATTATTTTATTGAATACTAACATAAAAATTGATAATATAAAAATTTAAAATCATTTAAAATTTTATCAATCCACTTCTGTAATAGATAATAACTTCTAAAAATATTTTTTTTTAACTATTATCATAACAAACTAATTTTAAATTCCTTATAAACATTTTTATTGGACATTTTAAATCTTATAAATTATTCTAAACATGGAATAATAAAACTAAATTGTTTTCCAAAAACTAAATCTTTTCAAATCATAATATACTATAAATATTTAAATTTTTAATTTCTATAATTTCTTTGATTGAATTCTAATCTTTATCATTTTATTCACAAAAATTTATAAGTATATAAGTTTTCTAAATTAAAATTTATTTCATATAGGTTGTTTACTTATTTCATATCGAGCAACTTTAAAAAAGATTTTTCGTTTTAATTTCTTAATTAATATTACATATTTAAAGACTAAATGATTTTATTGGTAACTTACAAAAAAAATTAACAAATTCTATCCTTTTTTAAATTAACATCATAATTTAAAAATTAAAAAAAAATTGGTTTATAATTAAATAAATTAAATTTTTAAGTAATAAAGATATTTTTATAAACTAAACATAGTTTATTATTGATAAAAAGAATTTTGTGTGCACTTAATAGCAAAGACAACTTATAATGTTAATATAATTTTATTTATAAATTATAAATAATTATAAAATATTTTTTTAGTATCTGAAATTTAATCCTGTGCCTCGCACGGGTAGAGATACTAGTATTATATATACTCAATGAGAAAATTAAATTATGCAAAACTATAAGAAATATATAAAAAAAGTTAAAATATTATCAGATATAAATATGCTGTGTTTGGAACAATTGTTAACATTAACAATTTCAGATATATAATTTTAAAAAAATTGATAATGTGGGATACTAAGTTGATACATTAGAACAATATTCCAAATATCAACACATGTATTTATTCTTATAATTATACAGTTCAGTCTCTTTTATTAAATAACTTTTTCTTAAAATAATTTAATTTCTTTTCTATATATCAAAAATACATCTATAAAATGCATAGCAATGCTTAAAGTTGTAAGAGAAATAAGTAATCAAATCGTAACTAAAGTTCGGCAGAAATGCTAATTTTCCATATGGAAGACGTGGGGTGACTCACAAATTAAAGACACCATGGGCTTTTTTCTCATACGGACATTTTCTCTTCTGTGGGCTTTACTATTAAAGTAGCTATTATTCCTAAATTTAAAGATTTTGTCATGACATCCTTAAAAATGAATTTCACACCCTCAATTTTTTAATAATAACAAAATTATCTTTGTCGAAAAAATGGTGTCCCAAAAAATTCTGTTGTCCCAAAAAACACATTATATATACAAAAATTTGGTAGTGCAATAAATAAGTCTCGCGTGTATTTTTACTAATTTTTTTATAAAAAATAGGTGTGTCAAATTTTATAAATTTATTTTAGAAGAATTAGGGATAGCAAATATATTTTGGGACAAATAAGAATAATTTTATTCCAAAAAATATTGAACGTACAAAGTCGTCAAAATCGATCCGAGCTTCTAACAGACCAACCTAACATGTAGATCACAACATCACCTATGTGTTCAAGCTATTACAATAAGCATCCAATTTTGTATTACAGCCTATTCTCCATGCCTTAAAAGATCTTGATATTCCTAGTAGTCCATACTGCATACACTATTTCTGCAGCAATAATTTTCAGTAACTTACATTTCATATTTTTCTCTTTACTATGTTGGTATATCTAGTTCATTTCCGCCCCTAGTGTTAGGGATAATGTAACCATTTCATCCATTGCAGCCATACACTTTTAGGTTCCCTACAATCAAAGAACAAATGATTACAATTTTCTGGTTCCCTATAATAACAGGACAACCCATAATTGGCAATTCCAAACTTGGTCATACGATCTTTAGTTATAAGTCGTAATCTGCAGGCCACCCATAAGGTGAACACACATTGAGGCCTAGCCCCATTATCAAAAAACAACTTTCTCCATGCCACCTTTGATTTAATTCCCTGCACACTTTTATACATCTTACTAGTGGTATACTTCCCTACATTGATGAAGTCTTTCTATGCCTCAGTTTGTTGCAGCTCAGCTCGATGTTTAAACATTTCTTTGACCAACTAAGAGACATGTTGATGAGGTTTGTATGAATTGTAATCTCTACCTTTTATGAGATACATGTGGAGCCATCGAATCCACAAACCGTCCTTCTTTGCACAAACATTCCACAACATTTTTCCAATTATGGCCTTATTCCACCTAGCTAGGGAGATGATGTTCCTACCACCTGCAAAGATGGCCTTGTTCCAATTGTAGCCAGATTTTTTTCAAAAGCCTAAACAATTCAGTAATATTATTTTACCAATTTTTTTAAAATTCTTAGATTATCAGGTTTTTTAAGAACCTCTTATTATTGTCGGATTTTTCTCATAACATTAAAAACTCGGTAGTATTAAATTTTTATAGTTGATATTTTACCGACACTTTTGTAGAGCTGTGATTGCACCGACAATTTTGTGTGGCCTATAATGATTCCAAACTTCTATATATGCATTATATGGTGTTCAAAAAAACAAATAAGAATGTATCAATATTGGTATCTCGTGTCTGTGTACTTCAATGACGTGAAACCTCCAATTGATTTTAGGCTCACAGAGGACACCCCTCGTGTTGTTCCAAAATAAAAATAGGACAATCTTGTGCACCATAACGACAACATAAAAGTGGTTAAGATCGAGTATCATTCGCCATCGATCGATAATGAAGGGAATATTATTTTCAATAAGTTTAAGCTGAAGGCATATCAATATTTAAAAGTCATGTGGAACACATATCACCGATACAAAACAAAGGATCCAATTGAGGTGGATGCGATATTTTCTAGATATGTTAATGAAATTATCAAGATGTTGAAACATCTTGAATCATCTAGCAGTGTTTAAGTTATGTTCATGTTACTTTTATGTTATGTAAAGCAATTTTCATGATAAGTTATGTTCATCTCACAACAATGTAATGCTAATTTTCATCTAACACAATGTTAAACTAAAATGTCAATAATATACAAATAATTCTATACAAGCCCAAAATAATGTCAGCAACAATAAATAATTAAAAAACTAATAAAATCTATATAGGTCCACCACAGGCAATGTGTGCTATCTGCAATGCCAAAGCACACATCTCACCATATGTGTTCGCCAAACCATGAGGTTATCTGAAAGAAGTGTGATCCTCTATAGCCGTTGTTAGTCGGTCATACAAGGTAGAGTCGGTGGCACGTCCTTTGAATGTCCTCTATAATGGGAAGTTCCAACATCATCAGCAAGATGAACATGTGGTATGATGCGATGGTAGGATATTGTAACATACCACTCTCAATAACCATCCTCACACTGCCTAGTGAACTGCACACCCACTGCATCATATTTAATAACAATGACATTGGTGACAATGTTAGACATAAACTATCTATTAATGCCCTCATATCCCCATTAGGGACTGATCGAGGGATACCCTAAAAATGCCCAAACTGGCGCTGCCACCTCTCAAGCAAATATCTAACCCCTAAACTTTCCCATCACAAATAACTCAAAAACAGAGCAATATCATCAGAGTTCTGATGCACTCTATGCGCTACGTAGGGTGTCCAGATGATATTGGTCAACACATTAATCCTCTATCTACACTCCTGAAGACCTCCTAGATGTGAATGTCTAGCTCTCCATCTGGTGGTTCGTGTGGGAGCCAGTGGTATGAACAACAATAACAACAACAAGAAAAAAACAACATTAAACATCCAATCTCAAAAACTACAGTAACATTAAACCTTAAATATCTCAACAACAACAAAAACAACATTACTAGTACAGTCTTGGAGAAAGTATTTACGTATCAGAAACATGATGAGAAATTCAAAGAATTAAGTTGATATGAGTTGCAAGTTTCCTTATTCGAGTTTCATTCGAGTTTCCTTATTCTAGTTTCGTTCTGGTTTTCTTCCTCCTTTTTTTACTTAGTTCGAATTGGAAGATGGAATTTGGTTTGGTTTAGTGGATAAGATGAAGAAGATGCTTTGTTCACTAGGGCTAAAAATTTTTAGGAGAAAAGCAATAGTGAATGAGAATTAGCATTGTGATTATGAAAAACAAAGCTAGCTGCTGGGAGTCTTCCTCTTAGTTGGCAGTAAAAATCGAGGATCATCTGAGTTATATTTTAATTAAAAAATAGTAAAATTAAGAGAGCCATTAGTTTTCCTCTCGATTGGCTCTCAGAACCGAGGGAATAACTTCTTTAAATTTTAACTAATAAATATAATAAACTAAGGTCTCCATTTTAAAATAAATAAAATCACAAACATAAGTTTTTGGATATCGAAGCGTGTCCATTAGGGACTTTTCCCTTGGTTGTAAACCCATTTGAGAGAATAGATAAATTTTACTGTAGACAAAAAAATTGTGAACAGTAAGAAATATCAGTTCCAACATCTTATCATTGGCCATTTTCTTTTTAAGTTGCAATATTTTCTCATTATGATTGGGAATAGGTTTTTCAAGTTGTCAACTAAGGAAAGCAATAAATAATTGAATATTTGCCTTGTTGAAAATATTGATAAATTATTTATAAAATAAACAACTACAGCAACAACAACAATAATAACAACAACAACAACAATAACAACAACAACAACAATAAGAACAAAATAAAATAGAGTTTGATTTGGATAGAATATGAATTCGTAAATGGGAAATTTAGAGTTTTGAGGCAGAAAGATAAGTTTGGTTTAGAGCACGTGAAGATCATGGTGTTTTTATATATAAAATCGGGGTAACTTTTTCCCTCAGTTTTACCAATTAAACTAGGAGAAATGTTATTTATTTTTTATATTAAAATAAAAAAGGAATGCTTCATTTTAATTATAAATAAAATACGAAATTGCAGTTGTTGAAAATTGAAGCTTGTACCTAGGGACTTTTCACCTTAGTTTTTCTCACAACTGAGGGAATATGTGATATACTTTTTAATTAAAAATTAAAATTAAATTAAGGCGTCTTATGAAAGTGATTTTATCTCGGTTGATTAATACATTGAGATAAACTTTTTTTATTGAAAATATAATATTTGTTGTAGTGTTATATGGGATATTAAATTTAACACCATAACTAACAACTTTATTATCAAGAAATTTACATGAGTTGTGTTCGATTAGGAAGTTTGTTGTGGTAAGAGAACTTTCTAACGATATTATATCTTCTTAAATACCAACTAAATTGTATGAATGTATGATTACTAATTGATCCATGTAATGTGAAGTGTTGGTATATGCTTAATTGTAATGTATTTTTTATATGAGTATCATGATGAATATATTTGTTGACATGTTTATATAAATAATGCATGTCGAAGTAATATGTAAGTTGTTGTATTAACATATACAAAGAATTTTATGGTCATACATTTAAGAGTAAGTGTATGTTGGTTGGATCGTACTAGAGATATAAATATCGAGAATGAGTCCTTCCAAATCTATCATATATGCAGGGTCCATTTCCAACCAGCGTCATTCTTGCATTGCTGCTAGCCTTGGCTTCAATACTGGTCATGCTCCGTTCACGTACTTGGGGGCTCCTATTTTCCGGGGCAGACCTAAACCCATTCATTTTCAGGGGATAGCGGATAGAATTCGTTCAAAACTTTCGGCGTGGAAAGCTAGTTTATTATCTGTTGCGGGCAGGCTGGTTCTCGTGAAATCTGTGATACAAAGCATGTTGATTCACACTCTGCTGATTTACTCTTGGCCAATTTCCGTTTTGAAGAATATCCATAGATGGGCCAGGAATTTTATTTGGAGTGGCGACATCGACACTCGCAAAACAGTCACTGTGTCTTGGGATAAATGTTGTAGGCCTTTTGACGAGGGTGGGCTGGGAATTCGTTCTTTAATCGCTCTTAATGAGGCGGCCAATCTAAAGCATTGCTGGGACCTTTTTAATTCTAGTGAGCAGTGGGCTTGCTTGCTTAGAGCTAGAGTGTTTCGTAACAGACGGCATATTTCGTACCATATCTTCTCTTCCATGTGGAGTAGTATCAAAGGGTGTATGGAAGAGGTGAAAACAAATTCCTGCTGGCTTATAGGAAATGGTGACAGAATTTTCTTTTGGACTGATCATTGGCAAGGTTCGGCTGCAATTGATTCGATTCTCCCCTTTGCCGGTTCCTCTCCTTTCATTAATGACAAAGCTGCGGTTTACATCCAGAACCGTCAATGGTGTATTCCGGGTGATGTTCAGGTAAAGTATCCCATGCTAGCTAATCTCCTCTCTAATATTCATCTGTCCGCTTCGGAAAAAGAGGATTTCTTAGCTTGGACGCCGGCCACAGATGGAGTTCTTTCTCTGAAAGCTGCATACGTTTTCCAGTCTCGCAAGTATGAAGCCACTGCTTGGGGGAAGACCATTTGGAATGCCCATATTCCAGCCTCTTACTCTTTGCTTTTCTGGAGGCTGATCCACAAAAAGGTTCCAACGGATGAAAATATGGCGAAAAGGGGTTTTAACCTTCCATCCATTTGTTCTCTCTGCGGCAGGTACGAGGAAACCGCGGATCACTTGTTCTTCTCTTGCTCTTTTGCTGCCAGGTTATGGAATTTCTTATCGTCGATTATGTCGCACAATTTCTGCTCTGTTGAGGATATTTGGGTTGCCCATAACAAAGTTTCATCTGCCCAGAGTAAGATTGTTATGCTTGCGGCGGCGCTTAGTATTGTCAGCCAAATCTGGAAAGCTAGAAACATTAGGCGGTTTGAGGATAAAACCTTAATTTGGAATTCTCTTCTCAATGCTGTTAAGGTTGATGTTGCAACCACGGGCAACGCCACATCAAAAGCCGGGTCGAACTCTATCTTGGACTTCCACCTTCTCAAGAGTTTTAATATCAAAGTCAATCCTCCTAAAGCTTTATCTGTCAAGGAATTTCTTTGGCATCCCCCGATTATGCAATGGATAAAATGCAATACGGATGGCGCGTATTCAGGGGCGCCTTCGCGTGCAGCTTGTGGCGGCATTTTCAGAGACCATACTGGAAAACATCAAGGTAGCTTTTCAAAATTTATTGGTGCTGGTAATGCCTTTTCGGCTGAGTTGTATGGCGCTATTCTCGCTATTGAAATCGCTAGGCAGCGCAATTGGAATAATCTTTGGATAGAGACTGACTCAAAGCTGGTGCTCCTGGCGTTCTCTAAACCCCTCATCGTGCCTTGGGAGATGAGGAACAGATGGGAGAATGTTCTTCAACATACTAGATCCATCAATTTTTTTGTCACTCATATTTATCGGGAAGGAAATCAATGTGCGGATAGACTAGCCAATTTAGGTTTACAGGTCCATGATTTTATTTGGTGGGATTTTGTTCATAGGGAGATTCTAATGGATTTCGCTAGAAATAGTATCGGTCTTCCTTGCTATAGGATTTCTCACTAAGGGGTTTTGGTTCGGTCCCCCCCTTTTTTGTTTCCTTTTCTCTGTTTCTTCTCATTTTCTTTTCAATATATTTTGTGGTGGTTTCAGACCACCTTACAATTAAAAAAAAAAAAAAAATCCTTTAAATTTTTTATACTATAAATAAACTAAGGATGACTCGATACTATAAACAAAGATCAATATGAATTGTTATGTTGATCGAAAGTGATACAACTTGATGCCATTTGAGAGTTTTAGTACCTACCCATCCATAGTTTATTTATAATCTAAAATTTAGTTTAAAATATTATTTAAAGTTATTTATTTCTATATTCTCTTTGGAGATCTTTAATATAATCATGAAATATATTATTTAATTGAATTTATTATAATTATGGTGTTTAATGTCAAGTATTTGAAGCAGGGCCGGTCCTTTGAATTTAGGTGCCTTGGGCGAATCAAAAGAATAGTGTCAAAAAAATAAAATAATAAATGCATAAGAGTAAAAGAAATAATTGGATAAAAACACATTTTAATTTGACATTGTGCAACATTTCAAGCAATCAAAGAGATGAAACAATAGTACCTGATTCAACTTAAATTCTGATCACCAAATCAAACTTGCATGAGTAGAAGACTTCTAACCAATCAAATAACATTATCAATAATATAAAATATTCTTTATATAATTATTTTAATTTTAGTGCCTCAATTAAACTCTTTAGTTGTTAAAATTATAGATATATTAATTGATTTTATTTTAAGAGAATTAATTAATTTTATTCTACTCTACATTTTATTTAAGAAAAATTATATTATTTTATTAATTTTGATTTTCTAGTGTCCCTATAGTTTTATTAGGCAATACTTTTCAACAAAAAAAAGATAACAATTATTTTTATATTATAATTTTTTAAAAAATATATATGGGGGTAAAAAGAATTTGGTGCCCCTAAAATTATGAGGCTCTGGACTCCCGTCCCGCGAGCTCGTGCTTAGGGCGATTTGAGGTTGTCATTAAATTACATGTCATGAAACTATTTTATAAAATGTGAGAATGATTCAAAATATCATTTTGAAAAATACTTTTTGAAAAATACTTTTTGAAAAGAAAATATACATATTATGATTTTAAGAAAAAGGATGATTGTGAATGATTTATCTAAAAGTTTTAGTGGTTTTTTAACTGTATATAGGTTGGTTTGGGTTGAATTTAGCCAAAATCATAACCCAACCCGTATATGATACACTAGTTTGGGTGAGGTAAAATAATCATCCACTATATCATTGGATCGGTTTGGGTAAAACCACAAATTTATGGGTTGGATTGTGAGCTACCAATTTTCTGTCTTACATAATTATTAATGATGTTTTACATTTTTTTCTTAATAAATAGTTTAACATATTATCGCTATTTTTTTAAAACATCAAATGTCTAAATGCACGATAAAATTCATTATAAACATATTTGCAAAAACCAAAGTTACATTACACTAATACCTAGAATTGGATAAAATACTTGTAACTACAAGAATTAGCGTCAAAATAATCAAAGTGTGACATCCTAAATAAGTTTAAATCATTATTTATAAAATAAATGATGTTCAAAAGATCGAAATTGAAGCAACTAAGATGAAAAACATCAAAATGATCACTTATATAATTATAAAAAAGAGCAAAAAAAGAGCACTCAATAACCTATGGGTTTTGTGTGTTGGGTGTGAGTTTACCCATAACTCAATTATTTTGAATGAGTTTTCACTTTTAAAAACCGTATTCACCCAATAATCCGACCCAATCCATTCTTTTGGTCGAGTTGGGTGGGTTGAGTGTGTTTATTAGATTTATCCAACTCATGTACACTCTTACCTACATCCATATCCATTAACAAATGAGCATTTAAATATTCATATATTTTATCCGTGAACGTCTATTAAATTATTCGTCTCATATTCGTGATAAATTTTATCTACAAATATATAAGAGTACCTATTTTTTTTACAATCCCTAATCTTAACTCACTATATTTTAGAAGTGCAATTCCTTATTATAAATATAAATCTCGCCCGGTGTATTTTCATTGAAATATATAATTACCTAATCAATTCTAGAAATTAAGAAAAATTTATAGTATTTATAAAGTTTTAACTATGTATCGGAGTATTTACCTTAAAGATATAATTTATTATTAAGTGAAAACAATTTATTTTAACAGGGTAAAAATCAAAAGAGACATATTACTATCATAAATGATTTTCCTACCTAACATATAGTTTTGTGGAATCAGAATCTCTTTGTCTTCCCTAGATAGATACCTCTTGACAAAGCTACTGCTGTTTCCAGAATCGTACCAACTTGTTTTTAGGTCCAACACCAACAAAATTTGGCATGTCTCCTCCACATGCTTATTTATTATCATCACACTTGTGATAATAACTGCATGATACATTGCTTCTAGAATTTTATTTATTTATATATGTATCTTTGTTTTTTCTTTCCCATATAGTTGGTATATTCCTTCATTAAGATTCAATTTTTAGGTCACAGGTGGGCAAAAAATAAAACAAAATTTGATTTCTTAGTATTGTAACTAACTGCTTTTTTTCCCACCTAACAAAATCACCATCTTATTAGTAAGAGAGAGATCAATGAATAATATTTTTTGGAGAGAAAGAAAGTTTTAGTTTTACATCATTTTCCATTAAATTAAATAAAACAAAGAGAACAGATACAATAGGTAGTTGTTTTAATATTTCATGTATTTTATTTGCGTTGAACTGTCTAAGACGGTTTAATAAATTATTTGCATGTTGAGATTGAGTCAGTTTCCTCGAATGGATTGCTTAGATTTTTCTAAGATGTTATTTAGATTCCTCTGGTTAAAAGTAAACAATTCCATCCAACAATATTCTAATGGAAGATGTTAAATTTATATGATGGACAAAAAATCAAATTTTATATTTCATTTTAAAAAATTTTAAATGCCAAATAATATATATTATCTTTGATCCTTAATATAAAAAAAATTATTTTTAAATTTATTGAAGTATAAATGTATATGGATTATATATAACTTAAATATATTGATTCTTCAATGAATTTAAAAAATAAATTTTCTTTTATATTATATATATATATATATATATATATATATATATATATATATATATATATATATATATATATATATATATATATATATATATATGAGATATGGTCAAATGACACAAATATATCAAAGTTTAATTAAACATCAAATCTTAATCGAAGTACTCGATCATACGGTCATATAAATAGTCTATTTTTTAGGAAAAATAAATTATATATATATTTTTTATTATTTTATTTAATATAACTATTTGATCAATTCTTTTAGCGACTGAGATTTGATGTCAAATTAAACTTTGACACCTTATAGCATGTTTGAATTGACTTTTGGAAGATCCAGAATCAATTCTAGAGGCGTAAAATTGATTCTGGGTGATTTTGAGGTGTTTGTTTTATCAAAAGTAGAATTAATTCAGCTTTCATAATTGATTCTACTTGAAACTAAAATTTATAGCTTCTATCTCCAGAATTGATTCTAGGTAACTTTTACACTGAAATTTATTGTTCAACTCATTTTTCTATAAATGTATTCAAACATAAATCAATTATGCTAATTTCATTTCTGTTAAAATCAATTCTATAAAACTCAATTCTAATAGAATCAATTCTGTTCACCGCCAATCCTAACACATAATTAGTGTGATTTGATTCTAATACAAAACTTGGACCCTAGAAGTTATGGACCACTATCTGTCAGGCCCCCCATGCCCTGTATGCAACCCCAAATGAATTCGGACCCTGCCTTATTTGCAGTCTTAACACAAACCACACAAATTTCCACCAAAAACAAAACAACACAAATCTAGAACTTGAAAAACATCATGTTTAACTGCTTCATAGTACGTACATCCAAAATATAATACTATAATATTTTACTGAAAAAATCTTGATATAAATAAATTTAAAACGAGAATCTTTACTATATAATTAAAGAATTAAAAAAAAAAAAAAAGGAAGATGCAAGAGGGGGTAGGTGTGTGACTGTGAGGACAAGAAATTACAGAGACAGCGACAAGTGAGCACGTGATACGAATCCTTTGAATCAAAACAAATGTTTTTTTCTCAGTGGTGGCCGAGAAAGTATCTCACAAAAGATTCTGTAATTATATTTACTACAAAAATTCTATAAATCACATTTATTTATTTTGAAAGTAGTGCTAATATTTTTCTACAAAAGAACTAATGATGCGACGTCGACCAAACCACATGCAGCCATTGCTTTCACGATGCGCACTATTTGTTCTCATATTTACCTTTCTAATTGGTCCAGCAGGTTCTAACGTGGAATTGCTAAATCAAATTTTTGTCATGGAATCTGCATCTTTTTTGTTTACTTTATTAATATTCAAAAATATAGTAGTATATACCAAACAAACACTCTTCATTTTATTTGACTTTTGGTCTTATGATAACTCATGTTATAGACTTATAGAGTG
Organism: Vicia villosa; assembly: GCF_029867415.1. Lineage (NCBI taxonomy): Eukaryota > Viridiplantae > Streptophyta > Magnoliopsida > Fabales > Fabaceae > Vicia > Vicia villosa. The sequence goes on along the minus strand of NC_081183.1, from coordinate 191,166,160 downwards.
TAGTATATTCTCACTTTAAGGTTTGTGAATCCATCTTTTAAAAATCTGTTGGTTTGATATACGCAAGTGCTAAAGGGACAATAAGTTATCACCTTTTATATCAATCGTATTTAAACAAATGCAGTGACATATGTATAATTGAGTATAATCATAATGTTGGATGATTAGAATAAGTCAATTGCAGTGTAATTGGTTTTGAAGTGTTTTTGGAAAACAGCTTATTTGAGAAGCTATTTTGAAAAAGCTGTCAGACTACTCCAAAAAAAAAAAAACCAGAAAAATATTTCTGTTTTTAGGCTGTTTTGTTTAGCTTTTGTTTGTTACTTTGTTTAGTGTTAGTAGGCACTATATATACATTTTGTAACATGTTGAATGATTTAATGCCATATGATTTTTTACTCTCTCAGTTAATCTCTATTCTCTCTAAACTTGATCTTTCCCAATTCTCCAATTTCAACAAAATTATCCATCACCTCCATTGATTCACATACAAGGTTTTGTGCTTGTTCCAACATTTGGCATCAAGAGCTTTGGTTACAATAGTATTCCGCTGCAATGTCCGTTTCAAACGACAAGATCCCCACCAATCTTCCCATTCTTGATTCAAAGAACTAACACAAATGGTGCAAACAAATGAAAGTTCTGTTTGGCTACCAAGACGTGCTCGATGTGATTACTACCGGTGTTACCCCTCTTGCTGAAGAGGCTACAGCTGCCCAACAAGCCACTCACAAAGAAGAGAAGAAGAAAGACTACAAGGCTCTCTTCTTGATACATTCTTGCGTCGATGAAGACAACTTCGAAAAGGTTGGTGATTGTGACTCGGCGAAGAAAGCTTGGGATATACTCGAGAAGGCGTATGCGGGAGTTGACAAAGCGAAGGTGGTGAGGTTACAAACTCACAAGAGGCAGTTTGAATTACTTCAAATGGAAGAGAAGGAAACGGTCAACGATTACATAACGCGTGTGACGCGTTTGGTGAATCAAATGAAGGCTTGCGGTGAGTCAGTTTCGGAGGAAAACATTGTGTCGAAGGTGTTGCGTTCTTTAACGGCAAGATTCGACAACATTGTTGTTGCGATTGAAGAATCGAAGGATCTCAAGACCATGACGAAGGATGAACTACAAAGTTCATTGGAGGCTCATGAACAAAGGATGGATGAAAGAGGAAACGATAAGGCAACAGCGGAAGTGGCTTTACAAGCTCGTTTCAATGAGAAGAATAAGAGATCGAAAGGGAAATGGTCTTCTAGAGATAAGAAGAATTTCCAGAATTTTGGTGAAAAAAATCCACAAAATTCAAGAGGACAGAGAGGAGAAGGAACCTCCAAGGATGGTAGTCAAGGCAACTACAAGCCGCTCGACAAAAGTACCAAGAGATGTTACAATTGTCAAAAGCTTGGACATTTCTCAAGAGATTGTCGTTTCAAGCGCAAGGAGAGTGATGCGGATGAAGCTAAGGTTGCTAGGCAAGAAGTGGATGATGATAACACACTTCTTGTGGTGATTACGGAGGAGAACAATGGCATGGACAGCAGTAGAAAGTTGCTGGATAGCAACTACTGCAGTACCGAAAAAATGCGGAGAACGCATTCGGAGAAAAACGCACTGGTAACGGTTCGAGATGGAGTTCAAGGTAGTGATGAGTGGTACTTGGATTCTGGTTGTTCGACTCATATGACGGGTAGAAAGGATTGGTTCGTGAAGATCAATCAAGCCACGCGAAGTAGAGTGAGATTCGCGGATAACACGACTTTAGTGGCCGATGGTGTCGGTGATGTTTTGATCATGAGAAGGGATGGTGGTCATTCCTTGATCAAAGATGTATTGTATATTCCTGGAATCAAATGTAATCTTTTAAGTATTGGCCAATTGCTTGAAAGAAATTACACGGTTCGCATGGAAAACAAGGTTTTGCGCGTTTTGGACCAAAACGGTGTTTTGATCCTTAAGGCTCCTATGGCCGCCAATAAAACTTTCAAGATTGAGTTGAAAGTTATGGAGCATAGGTGCTTAGCTACTGCTGCAAGTCGTGAGGAATGGTTATGGCACTACCGTCTCGGTCATCTCAACTTTCGTGATCTCGAAGCGTTACAAAGACATGGTATGGTGTCCGGGCTGCCAAGGATTAAAATTCCAGCTGAACTATGTGAAGAGTGTGTTCACGGGAAGCAACACAAGAGTAATTTCAGCAAGGATGCGGGTCATAGGACCAAACATCACCTTGAGGTGGTGTATTCCGATGTATGCGGACCGATGCAAGTCAACTCCTACGGTGGCAATCGATACTTTGTCACGTTTGTTGATGATTTTAGTAGGAAGTTGTGGATTTACCTCATTAAGAGGAAGGATGAGGTGTTTGAAGTGTTCAAACGGTTTAAGTCAATGGTTGAGCGCCAATGCGGTAAAAGGCTCAAAACTCTCAAAACAGACGGTGGTGGTGAATTCACATCCGGTGAGTTTATGAGCTATTGCAATGATGAGGGGATAATCTGTGAGGTGGTGCCTCCCTACACTCCACAACAAAATGGCATTGCGGAGAGAAAAAATCGGACAATCATGAACATGGTACCAACCATGTTAAAAGGCAAAAATTTACCGAAAGAGCTTTGGGGTGAAGCGGTATCTACAGCTGCCTATTTGTTGAATAGGTGTCCGACAAAGAAGCTGGAAAAGATAACTCCAGAAGAGGTATGGTCCGGATTCAAACCGAGTTTGAGTCACTTGCGTGTTTTCGGTTCGGTTGTGTTTCGACACATTCTGGGACAGCTTAGAAAGAAGCTTGATGATAAGGGTGAGAAGTTGTTACTTGTTGGATATCATCCTACCGGAGGCTACAAATTGTTTGATATTAGTAGCAAGAGGATTGTGGTAAGTCGGGACGTGATTGTGGACGAAATCCGGACGTTTGACAGCAAAATTTCTGCTGTTTCTGTACAGGAAATGGATTTACCAAATGAGGTAATTGATTTCCAGCCTGTGACAGAGCCCCGTGGTGCTGCTGGAAGTCAAAATTCAGGCCCAGAAATCGATTACCTGGGAGGAAATTTGAATTTCCAGCCTACTAATGATCCTGGACAGCAACCATTCGCAACGGAGGATAGTGAAACGAATAGACGACCAACGAGGCAGAGAGGTATGCCTCAAAGACTCCGAGATTGTGAGGTATTCCGTGATAGCGAGATCAATCATGATGGTGATCTCATCCATTTCGCTTTAATGGCCGAATCCGAACCGGTGAATACGGAGGAGGCATTAAGCGATCCAAAATGGATGAATGCAATGAAGGAAGAGCTTGAATCAATTGAGAAAAACAATACTTGGATGTTGGTTGACTTACCGAAAGGAAAAAAAGGCAATTGGTGTGAAGTGGGTCTTCAAGGTGAAAGCGAATCCGAAAGGTGAAATAATCAAGCATAAAGCTCGATTAGTTGCAAAGGGATTTTTGCAAAAGGAAGGGATAGATTTTGATGAGGTGTTTGCACCGGTAGCAAGGCATGAAACCATCCGGTTAGTTGTTGCGATAGCTAACAACAACAGCTGGCCGTTATATCAAATGGACGTCAAATCGGCATTTTTGAATGGTCCACTTGATGAGGAGGTCTATGTTGGACAGCCACCTGGGTTTTTTATTCAAAATCAAGAGGCAAGGGTCTACAAGTTAAGGAAGGCACTCTATGGTTTGAAACAAGCTCCAAGAGCTTGGAACAAACGCATAGATGGTTTTCTTATAGACATTGGTTTCAAGAAGTGCGTATCCGAACATGGTGTTTATGTGAAGTCGGATGCAAGCGAAGGAGTAATCATACTTTGTCTCTATGTGGACGATTTATTGATTACGGGCAGCTGTGAAAGTTATATTTCAAAGTTCAAAGAAGAGCTTATGAGGGAGTTTGAAATGAGTGATCTTGGCACAATGAAATACTTCTTAGGCATAGAGTTCCAAAAGACAAAGTTGGGGCTGCTCATGCATCAAAAGAGGTATGCAATGGAGATCTTGAAGAGGTGTGATATGGAGCATTGCAATGCTGCCACAACACCAGCCGAGGCACGTTTACAGCTGTCCAAGAGTGAAGATGAGCAAGATGTGGATCCTACTCAATACCGGAGATTGATAGGATCATTGCGTTACTTGTGCAATACGCGGCCAGATTTAGCGTTTAGTGTTGGTATTGCAAGTAGGTTCATGGAGAGGCCGAAGGTATCACACTTGGCAGCGGTTAAGAGGATCCTTAGATATGTGAAAGGTACTCTTGGCTGTGGGATTTTATTTCCTGCAAGTGACATGGGCAAAAGTTGCGAATTACTCGGATACACCGACTCCAATTGGTGCGGAGATAAGGACGATCGGAAATCAACGGCCGGTTATGTTTTTATGTTCGGAGGAGCACCAATCTCTTGGTGTTCTAAAAAGGAGCCGGTGGTTGCTCTCTCTTCTTGTGAGGCGGAGTATATCGCAGCTTCGTTATGTGCATGCCAAGCTGTGTGGCTAGTGAACCTGCTGCGTGAGTTGGACAGCAACACGAGAGGAGCTGTTCTGCTGTTGGTGGACAATGTTTCAGCCATCAACCTTGCTAAGAATCCCATAGAACATGGGAGGAGCAAGCATATTGAGATGAGATTCCACTACTTGAGAGATTTAGTAAGTTCTGGACAGTTATGCTTGAGCCACTGCAGAAGTGAAGAACAGGTCGCAGACTTGTTGACGAAAGCGGTTACAAATGATGTTTTCAAGCGACTCGTGGTGAGGTTGGGCATGAAGAACATTGAGCATTTGACTTAAGGTGGTGTGTTGGATTATTAGAATAAGTCAATTGCAGTGTAATTGGTTTTGAAGTGTTTTTGGAAAACAGCTTATTTGAGAAGCTATTTTGAAAAAGCTGTCAGACTACTCCAAAAAAAAAACCAAAAAAATATTTCTGTTTTTAGGCTGTTTTGTTTAGCTTTTGTTTGTTACTTTGTTTAGTGTTAGTAGGCACTATATATACATTTTGTAACATGTTGAATGATTTAATGCCATATGATTTTTTACTCTCTCAGTTAATCTCTATTCTCTGTAAACTTGATCTTTCCCAATTCTCCAATTTCAACAAAATTATCCATCACCTCCATTGATTCACATACAAGGTTTTGTGCTTGTTCCAACACATAATCCTATAAGTATAATCATACTCATACATGCAGTGACATATGTATAATTAAGTATAATCATAATCCAATTTGAATAATCATACTCATACAAGTTAATTGGTCATTTTCTAAACATATTTAAGGATAATTTAGAAACATTCTTGGGAGTTTTCTAAATTAAAATTGAAGTTTACACTTTCTTTCAACTTAAATTGTTTGAAATCATGCTTGCTATCGAATATGCTAACAGAAGGAATTTGAGAAATCTCTGACTTGAAACTTAGTCAATGTTTAATATTCATGAATATCTAATCTGAATATTTTCTTGACATCTTTTAATTAAATGGAAGAATACTTTACTCACAATATGTTCTTTTAGATTCAAGATATCTCATATTTTCAAAGAGAAAAATGCATGTGTAGATAGATTAGCCAATAGAGATTTTTTAGTTGAATATGGTACTTGATAAAATCCACTTCTTATTTGTGCTTTTGAAATATTTTTAGAGATAGGTTGAGTATGTCCAACTATCGTTTTTGCTAACTGTTTGATGGGTTAAATTTATGTTTCTCCATCCAAAGGATCCTTTATGGTCCCCACTCCACTATAAAATATTTTCTCTTTCTTTTCATTTGTTCCATTTTGCTTTCTACTCTTGCAAGCTTGTTTGAACTACCCAGCTTCTCATCTCTTCGTTCACGACCTTCTTCCAAGTTTGAATTTTTTTCTTGCTTTTTATAGCAAATAGGTTTTACAAAGATATATTCGAGGCGAGGCTCTAGGCTAAGCGCAAGGTTTTAGGTTAGTTGCCCCCTTTTGACAATTACGACGGTGGTGATGATTTCTTCTTGTTCACCTATTTCCTCAAGAACAAAAGGATAATGTCTACCTCCTTCGTCGTATCCAAGGATTGTTAGAACAAGATTTGTTCTGATCAATTATCTTAGTTTTGATGATAACAATAATATGAATTTTGCTTAAGATAATATGGTACTCTAATCCAATGCAATTTCCTTTTCAGGAAATATATAAAGAGTATGCATAATTCAGCGCTCAGAAGCTTTGTCTCAAAGGGTTCAGCATGCAACATCAGAACATGGTCTGGCAAGACATCAGAAGATGGTCGAAGCAGAATCAGAACATGGGTCTATGGAAGCATCATAAGAACAAGAGAACAGAAGCACTGAAGTTCTGATGGTATCACGCTCAGAAGCACTTCAAGGTCAGAAGATCAGAAGATGCTTTGCACCAAGCTGTTTGACTCTGATGATATTCAAACGTTGTATTCACAAACATCAGATAAGAAGAAAGTACAAGTGGCAAGCTACGCTGACTGACAAAAGGAACGTTAAAAGCTACTAAAGGCTACGTCAGTAGACACAGCGTGAACAAGGCTCGAGGTAGTTGACAAAAGCGTATAACATTAAATGCGATGCTGTACGGAACACGCAAAGCATTAAATGCACTCAACGGTCATCTTCTCCAACGCCTATAAATATGAAGTTCTGATGAGAAGCAAGGTTAACGATCCTGAACAAAACAACGCCTATTAACTTGCTGAAACTCTGTTCAAACTCAAAGCTCAGAATCTTCATCTTCATCAAAGCTCACTACATTGCTGTTGTAATATATTAGTGAGATTAAGCTTAAACGTTAAGAGAAATATCACAGTTTGTGATTATAGCTTTTAAGAAGCAATTGTAATACTCTTAGAATTGATTACATTAAGTTGTAAGGAACTAGAGTGATCGTGTGGATCAGAATACTCTAGGAAGTCTTAGAGGTTATCTAAGCAAGTTGTAACTAGAGTGATCGTGTGGATCTGTATACTCTAGAAAAGTCTTAGAGGGTATCTAAGCAGTTGTTCCTGGAGTGATCAGTGTGTGATCAGAAGACTCTGGAAGACTTAGTTGCTGACTAAGTGGAAAACCATTGTAATCCGTGCGATTAGTGGATTAAATCCTCAGTTGAGGTAAATCATCTCTGCGGGGGTGGACTGGAGTAGTTTAGTTAACAACGAACCAGGATAAAAATAACTGTGCAATTTATTTTTATCTGTCAAGTTTTTAAAGCTACACTTATTCAAACCCCCCCCCCCCTTTCTAAGTGTTTTTCTATCCTTCAATTGGCATCAGAGCGCCGGTTCTAAGGTGCAAGCACTTAACCGTGTTTAGAAAAGATTCAGGAAGAGAAAAACGCTTCAGTAAAAGATGGTTGATGAAAGTGAAAAGTCTACACCTGCATCTACATCTGGCTCTGCTGAGCAATACAACGGTAACAATGGTTATACTAGACCGCCGGTATTTGATGGTGAAAACTTTGAATACTGGAAAGATAAACTGGAAAGTTACTTTCTTGGTCTAGATGGTGATCTATGGGATCTTCTGATGGATGGTTACAAACATCCAGTAAATGCCAGTGGCGTAAAGCTGACAAGGCAAGAAATGAATGATGATCAGAAAAAGCTTTTCAGGAATCATCATAAATGTAGAACTGTTTTGCTGAATGCTATCTCTCATGCTGAGTATGAGAAGATATCTAATAGGGAAACGGCCTATGACATATATGAGTCTTTGAAAATGACTCATGAAGGAAATGCTCAAGTCAAGGAGACTAAAGCTCTAGCTTTAATCCAGAAGTATGAAGCCTTCAAGATGGAGGATGATGAAGACATTGAAAAGATGTTTTCAAGATTTCAAACTCTTACTGCTGGATTGAGAGTTCTTGACAAGGGATACACCAAGGCTGATCACGTAAAGAAGATCATCAGAAGCTTACCCAGAAGATGGGGTCCTATGGTGACTGCATTCAAGATTGCAAAGAATCTGAATGAAGTTTCTCTGGAAGAGCTCATCAGTGCCTTGAGAAGTCATGAAATAGAGCTGGACGCAAATGAGCCTCAAAAGAAAGGTAAGTCTATTGCATTAAAATCCAATATCAAGAAATGCACTAACGCTTTTCAGGCTAGAGAAGAAGATCCTGAAGAATCAGAATCTGAAGAAGAAGATGAATTGTCCTTGATCTCCAGAAGGCTAAATCAACTCTGGAAGAACAAGCAAAGGAAGTTCAGAGGCTTCAGAAGTTCAAAGAAATTTGAACGTGGAGAATCTTCTGATGACAGAAGATTTGACAAGAAGAAGGTCATGTGCTATGAATGCAATGAGCCTGGACACTTCAAGAATGAATGTCCAAATCTTCAGAAGGAAAATCCCAAGAAGAAGTTTCATAAGAAGAAAGGTCTTATGGCAACCTGGGATGAGTCAGAAGATGATTCAGACTCTGAAGATGAGCAGGCTAACTGTGCGCTGATGGCGACAGAAGATGACGGATCAGAATCTACATCAGAATCAGATTCTGAAGAGGTATTTTCTGAACTTACTAGAGATGAGTTAGTTTCCGGTCTAACTGAACTTCTGGAACTCAAGTCTCAGATCAGTCTCAAATACAAGAAGCTGAAAAAGCTATTTGAATTTGAGACAAAGAAGCTTGAGTTGGAGAATTCTGAATTAAAAGAAAAACTTTTAAAATTATCCAATAATGTTGGATCTCCTTCTGATTCAGAAAAATCCACTCCTAGTCTAAACCATATTCTGAAAGAATATGATTTAAGCTTCAGGAAGTTCTTATCTAGAAGTATTGGCAGAAGTCAACTAGCTTCTATGATATATGCTGTGTCTGGAAACAAAAGAGTCGGCATTGGTTTTGAGGGTGAAACCCCATACAAACTTGAACCTGTTGATGAAATGAAATTCACATACAAGCCATTGTATGATCAGTTCAAGTATGGCCACTCCCATGATATTAGGCACACTTCACATGCTCAAAGTTTTCACATAACACACACCAAAAAGCATGTGACACAACCTAGGAAATATCATGAAACTCACATTAAAAATTATCATGTTGTTCCTCCTATTGCTTACAATGTTAAACCCAAGTTCAATCAGAACTTGAGAAAATCTAACAAGAAAGGACCCAAGAAAATGTGGGTACCTAAGGATAAGATTATTCCTATTGCAGATATCCTTGACTGCAAAAAGGACAAAGCACAACATGTCATGGTACCTGGACTCTGGATGCTCACGACACATGACAGGAAGAAGGTCTATGTTCCAAGACCTGGTGCTTAAGTCTGGAGGAGAAGTCAAGTTTGGAGGAGATCAGAAGGGCAAGATAATTGGCTCTGGAACTATAAAGTCTGGTAACTCTCCTTCCATTTCTAATGTACTTCTTGTAGAAGGATTAACACATAACCTCTTATCTATCAGTCAATTGAGTGACAATGGTTATGATATAATCTTTAATCAAGAGTCTTGCAAGGCTGTAAATCAGAAGGATGGCTCAATCCTATTTACAGGCAAGAGGAAGAACAACATTTATAAGACAGATCTGCAAGATCTTATGAGTCAGAAGGTGACTTGTCTTATGTCTGTTTCTGAAGAGCAGTGGGTCTGGCACAGAAGATTAGGTCATGCTAGTTTGAGAAAGATTTCTCAGATTAACAAACTGGATCTTGTCAGAGGACTCCCTAATTTGAAATTCAAATCAGATGCTCTTTGTGAAGCATGTCAGAAGGGCAAGTTCTCTAAACCTGCATTCAAGTCCAAGAATGTTGTTTCTACCTCAAGGCCATTAGAACTCTTGCACATTGATCTGTTTGGCCCAGTCAAAACAGCATCTGTCAGAGGGAAGAAATATGGATTAGTCATCGTAGATGATTATAGCCGCTGGACATGGGTAAAATTCTTGAAACACAAGGATGAGACTCATTCAGTGTTCTTTGATTTCTGCATTCAGATTCAATCTGAAAAAGAGTGTAAAATCATAAAGGTCAGAAGTGATCATGGTGGTGAATTTGAGAACAGATCCTTTGAAGAATTCTTCAAAGAAAATGGTATTGCCCATGATTTCTCTTGTCCTAGAACTCCACAGCAAAATGGGGTTGTAGAACGAAAGAATAGGACTCTGCAAGAAATGGCCAGAACCATGATCAATGAAACCAATATGGCTAAGCATTTCTGGGCAGAAGCAATAAACACTGCATGCTATATTCAGAATAGAATCTCTATCAGACCTATTCTAAATAAGACTCCTTATGAATTGTGGAAGAATAGAAAGCCCAACATTTCATATTTCCATCCTTTTGGATGTGTATGCTTTATTCTGAACACTAAAGATCATCTTGGTAAGTTTGATTCCAAAGCACAAAAATGTTTCCTTCTTGGATATTCTGAACGCTCAAAAGGCTACAGAGTATACAATACTTAAACATTGATTGTAGAAGAATCAATCAATATCAGGTTTGATGATAAGCTTGGTTCTGAAAAACCAAAGCAGTTTGATAATTTTGCAGATTGGGATATTGATATATCAGAAGTTGTTGAGCCAAGAAGCAACGCATCAGAAGCAGAACTTCTCAGAAGCAAAGAATCTGAAGATCAAGTATCAGCTTCTCTGGAGAATCTAAGCATTTCTGAAGAACCATCTGTCAGAAGATCATCCAGACTCATCTCTGGTCATTCAGAAGATGTCATTCTTGGAAAGAAGGATGATCCAATCAGAACAAGAGCATTCCTTAAGAACAATGCAGACTGTCAATTAGGTCTTGTATCTTTGATCGAGCCAACTTCTGTTGATCATGCTCTAGAAGATCCAGACTGGATAATTGCTATGCAAGAAGAACTGAATCAGTTTACAAGGAATGATGTTTGGGATCTTGTTCCTAGGCCAAGTGGATTCAAAACAATAGGTACAAGATGGGGCTTCAGAAATAAGCCCAGAATGAGAAGATGAGAAGTTCTTATGAATGGGTATCTTCTGAAATGAAATTGTTTTTAAGAAGTTATGATTGAAATCAATTAGAATTGTGATTCAGTTATTACTAACGTTTCATTGTCTAAGTTGATTCAGAATCTCTTTAAAAGCAAAACAGCTGTAACTGGCTATCCAGATGGTAAACACGTGTTCACTACTCCTGGACAAGCGTGCGTGCAGTTGAGGGGACGTCTACTTAGGTAACTGTGCAAATCACGTCTTTTGTCATTATTATCTCTCCTCACGTCACGTAACATTAAATGTTTTTCATCATTAACTCTCTTTCAGTTTTCTTTTTATATTCTTCAAACGTTTCTTTTCCCTCCTATATTTCTCTCTCTTTGCATACAGTTTCTTTTTCGTTCTCTCTCTTTACATTCATATCATAAACCCTAGCAGTTTCCAATATCTGCAACTTCATCATGAATCCATCGTCAAGCTCTGGGAATCAAGATAATGATCGGAAACAAAAGAGAAAGGCAACTGCTGATCCAGAAACCAAACCGAAAAGAGTAAGGATCACCTCCCTTGACGGTACCCCTCAATCACCTCCCTCTTCAAAGACCTTCACCACCTCTTCCTCCTCATTCATCCTCTCGGAACCACTCTCTTCACCATCTGATATCTCCTCTCCTTCAACCCATCCATCAGATATTTCTTTATCTCTCTCACACCCTTTTCCCACCAGAACACCTAATCCCTATAGTGTTGTTCTTCCCAACTCCAGGTTCACTGTCAACCCTCCAACCCCTACCACTCAATCATATCTGGAGCTTTTACATTCTGATGTAAATGGCTGGTTGGAGATTCTGGGTGCTGCTCACCTTAACCATCTGGATGAGTATGCTACAAGCAACCTTTGGGATACCTTTCGTCAGGATTTTCTGGTTAGGGCTACAGACACTCAGAGAAGGATCATGTCTGAAGCTCCTGGTATTCGTGGTCTTCGGTTGGAAGTTGGTGAAAGCAGCTGTCACCATCTCATCAGGAACAGAAGTGTTCTTGAGAAGAAGATACCTGCAGATAAGTTGGAAGAAGAAAATCTCTGCAGAGACATCGTGGTGTGGAAACCATGGTTTCCTGTGCTGACTGGAGATTTTCAGTGGCTGTTCAACTGGTTCAGAATGAACCCTTCTGAAAAAGCACCTCACATGGTCTTTCCAGTAGTGGTGTATCCTGCTGAAGTTGCTGGTCCTACTCCTCCAACAAACCTAGCAGCTATTCTTCAAGCATTGGAAGATGGAACTTCTGAGCTGCCTGAACCAGAATATGCTAAGGCTACTTCTGAGTCAGACTCAGATGAGGAAATGGAAGATGCACAAGCTGAAGATCTCCCAGAAGATCACCCTGCTGAGATTGCTGTCCCTTTTGGCAGAAATTCAGGTGCCTCCTCTTCTGGTGAAACCTCAGCTCTGATGGAGACCTTGGAAACTCTTCATCAGAATCAAGCTATGCTGGCTTCTCGTTTGCACGCGCAAGAAGCAGCCAATGCTGAGTTTCGCTCCTTCATGGCAAGGCAAGCTACAAGCACTGACGGGATTCATGATGTTCTGGCGCGGATTTTGCGTAGGCTAGGATCTTAGTCCTTTGGTCTTTGTAGTTTTCTTTCCTTGTTGCATCTGTTTTCCTGCATTCCTCTCCTGTAATCCTTCTTGTTGATTATCAATGAAATTTTTTTTTTTCTTGTTTTACATTCCAGTGATTTTATTTGTCATTTTATTCATCTGAATCTTTTGAAATATTCTTTTTGATGTTATGACAAAAAGGGGGAGAAGATAAATGATAAATGACTTGATTAATCTATCAGTTGCTGGGAAAAGCTCCCACACATTTTCTAACAAGAACTGCAAGTTCTATATGGTTTAAGTGTTTTGCAGGTATAAAGAAGTGAAGAGAATCTTCAAAGCAAACACAAGAAGCAAAACTATGGAAACTGAAGCAAGAAAGAAGAATGAATCAGAAGCACTGATAATAGAATTTGATCCATATTTCCATATTTGTCTATTTGTTCTGACAAAATTCTATTTGCTCTGATACATTATTTTAGCCTATATGGCTCTGATACATATAATGTGTTCGAATATACATTTTATGTTCTGACTCGTTCATGCTGACTTTTGTCGTTTAGTTTTTGTTCTGTAACATTTCAGGATGTAGAGATGCTCTGATGATGCTCTGGTACATTCAACAATGTTCTGATACAAATCTAGCATGAAGTGAGGTTGGTAGAAATTCAAGCTCTGAAGCTATCCGAGGGAAGCAGAAATCAGAAGCTGTGAATGTTCTAAAGATCCAGAAAACTCAAGTTCTGAAGCTGTCCTAAATGGAAGCAGAAATCAGAAGCTGTGAATGTTCAGAAGATCAAAGAAATTCAAGTTCTGAAGCTGTCCTAGATGGAAGCAGAAATCAGAAGCTGTGAATGTTCAGAAGATCAAAGAAATTCAAGTTCTGAAGCTGTCCTAGATGGAAGCAGGAATCAGAAGCTGTGAGTGTTCTAGGGATCTAAAGAAATTCTAGTTCTGAAGCTGTCCTATGGAAGCAGAAGTCAGAAGCTATGAATTCTCTAAAAACAGAAGCTTATATGATCGTCTCTACCGAAATAATCAGGGAAGTCTTTTATTAAAGTTCTTCGAGTATTTATTTCAGGGGGAGATTATTTATCTCAGGGGGAGATTGTTAATCTCAGGGGGAGACATATTCATATGCTTATGCTATAGCTGTGTAATTTGTCTTTTGCCGTCTGCTCTTTCTGATCGCAAATTCATATCATTTATATATGTTTTTGTCATCATCAAAAAGGGGGAGATTGTTAGAACAAGATTTGTTCTGATCAATTATCTTAGTTTTGATGATAACAATAATATGAATTTTGCTTAAGATAATATGGTACTCTAATCCAATGCAATTTCCTTTTCAGGAAATATATAAAGAGTATGCATAATTCAGCGCTCAGAAGCTTTGTCTCAAAGGGTTCAGCATGCAACATCAGAACATGGTCTGGCAAGACATCAGAAGATGGTCGAAGCAGAATCAGAACATGGGTCTATGGAAGCATCAGAAGAACAAGAGAACAGAAGCACTGAAGTTCTGATGGTATCACGCTCAGAAGCACTTCAAGGTCAGAAGATCAGAAGATGCTTTGCACCAAGCTGTTTGACTCTGATGATATTCAAACGTTGTATTCACAAACATCAGATCAGAAGAAAGTACAAGTGGCAAGCTACGCTGACTGACAAAAGGAACGTTAAAAGCTACTAAAGGCTACGTCAGTAGACACAGCGTGAACAAGGCTCGAGGTAGTTGACAAAAGCGTATAACATTAAATGCGATGCTGTACGGAACACGCAAAGCATTAAATGCACTCAATGGTCATCTTCTCCAACGCCTATAAATATGAAGTTCTGATGAGAAGCAAGGTTAACGATCCTGAACAAAACAACGCCTATTAACTTGCTGAAACTCTGTTCAAACTCAAAGCTCAGAATCTTCATCTTCATCAAAGCTCACTACATTGCTGTTGTAATATATTAGTGAGATTAAGCTTAAACGTTAAGAGAAATATCACAGTTTGTGATTATAGCTTTTAAGAAGCAATTGTAATACTCTTAGAATTGATTACATTAAGTTGTAAGGAACTAGAGTGATCGTGTGGATCAGAATACTCTAGGAAGTCTTAGAGGTTATCTAAGCAAGTTGTAACTAGAGTGATCGTGTGGATCTGTATACTCTAGAAAAGTCTTAGAGGGTATCTAAGCAGTTGTTCCTGGAGTGATCAGTGTGTGATCAGAAGACTCTGGAAGACTTAGTTGCTGACTAAGTGGAAAACCATTGTAATCCGTGCGATTAGTGGATTAAATCCTCAGTTGAGGTAAATCATCTCTGCGGGGGTGGACTGGAGTAGTTTAGTTAACAACGAACCAGGATAAAAATAACTGTGCAATTTATTTTTATCTGTCAAGTTTTTAAAGCTACACTTATTCAAACCCCCCCCTTTCTAAGTGTTTTTCTATCCTTCAAGGATGTCGAAGACTATGGATCTAGTTATACTTCAAATAAACAAATCCTTTTTTACAATCAGGAGTGAAGGTTTCTTCTTCAAAGGATGAAAATCAAGTCATTTTGGAGGCTTGCTCGCCGTCGAAGAGGGGGTCACGTCCGTCTCCTTTGACCCTCCTTCCCTATACTTCTACTTTTACCTTATTTTCATCAGGGATAAGAGGGTTCTTTTCCCTTTTCCCCATTTTTATAGAGGTTATGAGAGTTCTTAATGTTGTGCTCTCCTAATTGATCCTTAATAGTTAGGGTTACATTAGGGCTTTCAAGATGGTCTATGAAGACCTGGTCAATACACCGACCGTAGGAGAGGATGGTTGTTTTTTTTTTGTGGCAATTTGATATTATAGACTGTTGCGAAGTGATTAGACTTTGGCGTAGGCGGAAAAAATCTTGGTGCCTACTTAGGTAAGTCACCTATTGCTTTCTCTTTGTAGATTTTTTAGATAGTATTTGTGACCCCTACACATTGTCTTGTAGATCAAATGGCGAGGATCTCTGATAAGAAGAGGAGACAGAGGTGGAAGAAATTTAAGTCTGTTAGTTCGGGCACCAACAATCCGCAGAGTCATCCTAATGGTTTCAATGCCAAGGGGCAGAAAAGGCCATTTGAGGACCCGACTTCAGACTCGCCTAACGTAAAGGCCCAAAGGCTAGAGGAAGGTTTCTCCATCTGCTGCTGGAAAAATAAACACTCAGACACCCACCACAAGCGAGGCTCTTCCACCTCCTACGACTTTGTGGAGTGATGTCGGTTTCGATACCCTTAGTTTAAAATTTAACCGATGGTAATAATAACAATAATAAATCACATTCATTTTATTTTTTCTTTTATCAAATAATTATACTAGATTCAACAAAATAATAATAATTTCATATTCCACAAAATAATAATAATAATAATAATAATAATAATAATAATAATACCAATAAAAATCATTGTTTCATATTTAATAAAATAATAATAATAATAATAATAATAATAATAATAATTTTATAATAAATAAATGGATATTTAAGTAATTTTGCATATTATTAACGAATATAGATATCCACGAGTACGGGTACCACTAAATTTGTATTCGTGCCCGTAAAAAAATGGGTAACTAAATATCTATTTATTTTATCCATAGATACCCATTAAGTTATAAGACCCGTGTCCATGACGAATTTTAACTGTGGATACCCACGAGTATGAGTTTTATTGCGTTCTCATGCTGGAGGTGATGCTCCAGGAATATGTGGATGCGTACAAGAGAGCCTGAGGCTCCTGCAGTCCCTCTAGAAAGACATGGAAAATTGGGAGGAGAAAATGAAAGATGTAAAAGCCAAGGCCAGAGAAATCTCTATTGAAAAGGAATCATTTCAAGAATCCCTGGATGCCTCTCTCATTCGTCAAAAGGAGTTGGAGAAAGAGGTGTTGGTGATCATCGATGATGAGGTGTCTAATTTTGGCGTCTATTTTAAGAGCGCGAAAGAGCAAGTCTCTTTCTCTACCTCGATCTAGATTTGAGCCCCGTGGACTTTCTCAAAGTATTTTGTGGTGGCGAGCTGGTGGATTTAGAGGAAGTCGCCTCTCCGAATCTTGGAAATCCCGCCTCCCTCCAGAATACATGACTGAAAAATTTTCTCCTACTAATCACTTTTAATTTTTTTCAGTCATCATCCATCACAATGGTTGAAAATTTTTGGTGGTAATGCAAGGTGCTTGGAGAGTAGGAACTTAGAGAACTTAGACTTTCTCTCATCATAATTTTTTGATTAGATGTCATATTAATGAGTGGAAACATTTTTAATGTGTGTCTCATTTAAATTATTCATTTCTTTCTTTTTAAAAATAAAAAAATAAACAGTGAAATTATTTTGAAATTTAAGTTTTATTTCCTTAAACTCTCTTTCACACCTTCCAAACATACCATTAAAGCCATCCATTGAGACCGAATCTATTTGAAGTGACCTAGCTAACAAAGCTATATATGCTAAGCTAACAGAAAACTCGTTCAGATAATGTCAATTATCCAGGACCAAGTATTTGCATCAAGATAAACAGTTATCCCTTAAGGGGTCATCAAATCCACCAATAAATAGTGTCTTATAACAAAGTTGTTAACGAGATATGAAAGCCCGAAAAGCAAAAAATAGCCAATAATGTGTAATGGCTTATTGGCTGTCCCAAAAGCTAGAACCAAAGTGGTCTACGTTCCTCTTGTTCCTTTCATGCATTTGCATGTTCCTTTCAAACAGAAGAGTACGTATAAATGAATGGTTAAGGAGTAAACATAGGCAACCTAGTTGGTGCTTTTCATTATTGTGCTTTTTCTTTTGATAAGCTGGTGTCCTTTTTGTTTTTCCATAACAATATATGTGGATGTTAAATGCTTGCCTTCATATCTTATCTCAAAAGCCTTGGTGTTCATTGTTGCAACCAATTACCATGCTGGTTTTTTCACCACTAGTTTAGCTAGAATAGTTAGTTAAATAAAATATAATAATATATCAAAAATAGAAGAGTTTAATAGTTAGATATAATATTAATGTGTCGTTAAGATTCTAGATATCTAGCCCTTTGGCAATAGCATCCTCGGTACTTCCCGAACTTTCCAACAAATTAAACAAAGTAATTATTGAAATATTTCTTAAAATTTGAAGTGATACTCTCCAACAAATTAAACAAAGCAATTATTGAAATATTTCTTAAAATTTAAAGTGAGGAAGAGAAATAAAATGTATTTCGATATTGTAGAAATAAAAAATAGTCTGGAAATCGACGAAAGCAGCATAGCCGCGCTGGAGGCTGATAGTAGAGTCAACGGTAGTGATGCAACAGTGTTCTGGGCTTGACGGGAGGTTCGATGCGTAAGAGTTGGGATTTGGTTTTCTCGGCCCGTGTGTATTGTGCTTTTTGTTTAAGTTCGTGGACCTGTTCATTTATGAGTTATGTTTTGGGTTTACTATGGATCCATAGAGTTTCAGAAATTATAAATATGTATTTCTTGTATGTTTGCTATCACAACCTTCAAAACTTTAGAGCTGAAAAAAGAGATAATGATTTAAGAATCCTAGTGACAATCTTGGAGATGTAAGGGTAAATTTTTAAGAGTGTGTATGTTTTTGAAATTTGAGAAACCCTTGGATAAATCTACCGGAGATTGAGAAACACTTCTAAACACTTTGGATTTGAGTGATTTATATATAGAGAGCTGGAGAGATTGAGAAACACTTGGTAGAAAATAGAGTTTGTTCTTGCGAACTTGGGTGACTATTTTCTTGCAACACATTTGTAATATTTTGAAACAACTTTTAGAAGTATAGTAAATCGGAGAGTTCCTCACTCCCTTAGAGTAGATAGTTTGATCGAAGTGAGTGTAGGAAGTTATTGTTGTTATTGTCTTTACTTTATATTTTTTTCTCCCTTTTTAAATTAGTGTTTTATTGCATATAGAGTTATTTTTGCCTAAGACCATTTATTTTAGTTGTCATTGTTCTTTGTTCGCACACATCAAATTTCATGATGTGTTTGAAATCTGAATAATTCTTTACAAGTTATTTATATTATTCTACTGGTTTTTCACAACAAGTGGCGTCCACCAAGGAGAAAATGGTTTTATTTACAAGAGAGCACCGTCACTTCTAAATGTCAGGACGAGAGATTTTTTTATAGACGCCGATTTTTTATTATGGAAAATGAAGATACAAGAAATTTTAACCCAAAAGAAATGTAATGAGGCACTAAAGGGAGAGACGTCGATGCCTGCATGTTTAACATATGCAGAAAATTTCGAGAAGGTGGATAAAGCCAGAAGTTCCATTATCATGCCTTAAGGATAAATTTCTAAGGAATGTTTCAAGGAGAAGAATGAAGCTTTGATGTGGAAAACCTTGAATCAATGTATATGACCAAGTCTTTAGATCATAAATTGTGTCTGAAACAACATTTCTATTCATTCCAATTGGTTGAGAACAAATCTATAGTGGAGCAATTGCCAGAATTTCACTAGATTACTGATGATCTTGAGAATATTGAGGTGGATATTTATGATGGGGACAAGGATTTAATCTTGTTAAGCTTATTACCTATATCCTTTGAACACTTTAAGTATGTCCTTTTTATGTTAAAAAAGGTTCTATTACTTTGGATGAAGTACATACGGCTGTGAGATCCAAATATTTTTTAAAGGTGAAACATTTGAATATTGATAATAGTGGTGAAGGTTTGAATGTCTCAAGAGGAGGAAGTCAGCATAAAGGGATGTCCAAGTCAAATAGGTTTGACAAGTCGATATTATAATGATTAATTTGTTAAAAACCCAAAAACTTCAAGAGGGATTGTCTCGAGAGGAGGGACAATGAAGATTTTGTTTGGATTATAATTGCCTCAGATGATAATAGTTATGAGAGTGTTGATGTATTAGTGGTGTCGAGTTTAGAGACTGAAGAGGATTGGATCATGGACTCAGGTTGCTCTTATTTCACGTGTACCAAAAAAATATTTTGAGAATTCGAAGATGGATTTGTTCTCCTTGGTGGCAATAAGGCTTGCAAGGTTCATGATAATGTTATGATCGAACTTAAAATGTTTGTTGTTTGTGAGTTTCTTCTACACAAAGTGAGGTATGTTATAGAGATCAGGCAAAATTTGTTATCCATAAACATGTATGATGTTCTAGGCTATTGCACTAACATTGAACATGAGGTGTTGAAGATTTTCATGACAAGAATAAGTTATGGGATTTATGGTCAATGCATGGTGGATGCTTGTAGGCTATTTCAGAGAATTTCAATGAGGTTTTCAGAAGATAGGGGTAAAAATGCATGTGACCACTAAGTTGCCATTGAGTTTCTGAAAGTCTTCAAAACTTTGTTTATTGATCAAATAAAGTCAATTCAGCTTTATGGTAAAGTTGTGGATTGTGTATTAAATGTATATCCAAGAGGTAGGAAGGTTTATATGTTGTTAGGATTGAAAACTAGAGGATCGAAGTTCATCAATCGCATATGTATTACTTTCAGTGATTCCCTTCACCGAAAGAAGTGTAATGATGTCAATGAGTACCCATAGGGACGGGGACTAGTCTTCTGCTATCTGCCTTATCGAAAGAAAATGATACTCAGTCCCACACATACTCGTACAGGTATCCACTAGACGGGTATCCATGAATTTTGAGATAGCCATGATACTAAGCCCCATGAAGAAGATCGATTTGTTTGGCGAAGACATAAAGATGGATTTTCGGTTAAAGATTGTCACAAGAGGATTTATGAGCCTTGTTTTTTATTACCTACTTTGGATCCTCTTAAAGTAAAAGTGTTAGATTGTTTATGGAAGTCTAAAGTTTCTAGCAAAATCCTTATTTTTCGATTGAAGGTTAATTCTTAACAAGTTGACAAGGATAAAATTGGCCAAGTGGGGAATCATTGAAGATGATCACAACGTGGTTTGTCCCTTGTGTTTACGGAGAGGAGAGTGTGGAGCACTTGTTTTGTTCTTGCTCTTTTTCTAATCTCTTATGGAATAATTTTTGTTTGTGGATTGGAGTTGATGCTTCATCTCTTGATCGGACTCGCTTTTTGTTGGTCCATTTGATCTTGTAGGAACTCTATTCTTTTCAAAGGTAGTGGTCTTGCAAAGTTGGATATGTCGAGGTTTATTTTGGAAATGGTTCAATATGCTCACAGAAAATGGAGGAATATTTCTTGGCTCGATTGGTGTAACAATCCCGAAATTTGTTGGGAGTTGTTTTTGTTGTTCTTGGTCGGTGTTTGTGTTGGTGGGTTGGTGTGTTTTTTGTTTCTCTTGGTGTATATTTGGTTGTATAAGTGTGAGCATCTTAGTGTTTATTTTTAATGTCAAGTTATCCCTTGCTTTGAAAAAAAAAATTATACCAATACAAGTGGTATCAGAGTTTAAATTTATATTTATATTTATAGATAAATATGAGTGAGATCTTAGTTTACATCAAATCTAATACGTAAATTATCACATTTAAAAAAATATTAAAATATAAATATAAATGATTAAGTTTCTCATTACAAATAAAATATATTACTATATAAAATATATAATGAAAAGATGTTGAACGTTAAAACCTCTTGTAAATCCTAATATTGTTGACCGCCCTTAAATACTCAAGCATATTCATCCGTATTTATTTAAATCTTAAAAAAATTGTAAAATATGTTTGAGATACACCATCAATTTGAGACCTATAAGGGGTATTTGGATAAATAGTTTGAGTAAAGGCTTATTTGATACAAGTAGTTATGTAATGTATAAATTATCTGTATATTCCAAAAGAGAATGAAGAGAAACTTTATATAAATTTTATGTAAGTTGTCTCTATAAACAATGTTAGAGACCTTATGAAATTGAATTGAAAACATATGAGTTGTATTTCACAAACTATATTCATCGGTGCTTTCAAATATTTATGTAAACATATAAATCTTCAAACTAAATTAAGCAAAGTTATACCCTCCAAATAGAAATTCTATAAAGGAAATATTTGGTATATTATAAATTTAAAACTATGTTTTTCGGATCAGGTTTAAGTGACTTTGTGGTATTATAACTTTGATAATTTTAGTTCACAATTGTTTTTTACACCAATACAATATTCACTAATTATTCATTTATCTATCATGGCAAGCAAAGTTACTAAAGTCACTGCACAGTAAAGTCTCTTAAGTCACTCCCATGTTTTTTTTTCATTGAATTTTTTTTATTTACAATATTATGCCGAGACATTTTATGACGCTTGCGCAAATGATGTTAAAAACACCTTTAAAACCGGTTTAAAATATCTTTGCAATGTGTGTATTACACTATTAAAAAAGTGGCACACGGGTCAGGAAACACACCAACTTTCTTCTTCTATTATTTTGTGTTTCATAAATGCATAAGAGAAAGCAGAAAAACATGTTGTGGGTCTTGCAAAGATTCTTTTCCTCAATTTTGAAAATTAAAACACAGAATGGACCACTTTTTATTTTATTTTATTTTTCAATGTTCTCATTTTTTGGGGTCATATCCTTAGTTTTTATTTAAAGTATATAATTTTGTTTACACAAATAACTAAAATCAGAGTTTCCTTTTATTTTGCTTAACTTTTTGACCTTCTTACTTCTTATTATAAACCAAACATAAAGTAGAGCCTTTCTTCCGGAGATCCGGTATTGGTTGCACGATTATTATCATTAAATTCTTGTTAATAAGTGTTTCAATGACTCATGTTTACGAAATCAAAATTAAACATTTTATTTTAAAACTTAAATATTATATATATGATTTTTAAATAGATTCTTTTAAAAATAATTTTTAAAATAATTTTAATTTTTTAATAAATGTTTATTCAACTATATTATGATGAATTGAAGAATCTTATCATTTAATTTAAATATAAATATTTTTAGTAGAAATAAATATCCACATTGCACAAACTATATCTTAAATTAGAGATAATTATAGTGAAAATTAAAATTTTAAACGAATAACCTCTTATTAATAAGAATTGAATGAAATCGTTTATTATTTCATCCAAATGTTTTTGAATGGGTCTGCAATTCGGTCTAATTTATTAGATTGGGTAAACTATTGGATCAGTACGTGAATTGATCAAAACTGAATTAAACCAATAAAAATTGAGAAATCGACAGTTTTAAAATATCATGAGGTTAAATGCTTTTTTTCTTAGATAAAACACATTGTTTTGATAATTTTTTTAAAAAAATAATAATATAAAATATAAATAAATTTTGATTAAAAATTTGTTTGAAACAATTTTCCTTCCTTGTCTTTAAATTTATTAGATAGTGTAATTATTTTACAATTATTCTTTATTTAAAATTTATTTGAATTTATATTTTCTATTTTGAATTTAAAGAATTAATATGTGAAATTATAATATTTTAAAATTTTAGTAGTGTCATAATTTTTTATAGAGATTGACTGATTGAGTTGTTTGATTTGATCAATTTAATAATTATATGATTTTGTTATACAAATTGATTTAATCAATTAAATTATCTAATTTAATTAAATTTAATCATATACTTTGATTAAAAAAACTTAATGGTTGAACCAATAAACACAATATAATGCACTCACCAATTTCATAATCAATTTGATTTTTAAAACGTTTTTATTATAATATAAAAAGGTAATGGCAGTGAAATGGTATTAGAAAGTTGAAAATCTCATGAGTATTGAAAATTTGCAAGTTGTTGGTAGCCGCCATGCCCCTTGGTTTAAGGAGCTGCCAGCTTGACCGTATTTTAATATGGGAAATGCTAACGAGTGCCCCTGGGGCACTCTTTAAGTAATTAAAGTGGTAAGTTTTTCTTAAAATGCGTGTATTTAATGCATTGAAAATGTATTGGAATTTGAAATATTGACTTTTGTAAAGAATATTTTCTTTATTTAGTAGCTTTAAAGAGTGCCCCGGGGGCACTCGTTAGCATGACCCTTTTAATATTGTTACTATACAAATCACACTTGACTCTTTTTTCTTTATTTTCTTTGTCTGATCTGGTCCACATGTACTACTAGCTAGTAGCTTTTCCCTCAACCATGGAATACAATTAACAATACTGCTCCACAGATTCATGCATCTCTACTTTAACTTAATATCACTACCGACTCTTGCAGGCACTCTCCTTTTACTATTTTTATATCAGTCGGCAAAACAACTTTTTTTAATACTCCTATTTATTAAATATTCATTAATTATTATCAGTAGACCACCATGTCCATAAAATTATACTCCCTCATTTTATAATGAATATCATTTACGATTTTTTATAACATATAATAATAAATATTATATTTTTATTAAATTAACTTTATAAATATATTAAAAAATTTGTATATAATAATAATTAAATGATATAATTCGATTTACATTAAAAGAGTGAAAATGACATTAATTTTAAGACAAATTTTATTTGGTAAAGCGATATTTATTGTGAAACGAAGAGAATATAAATTTATAAATAATGAATAATTAAATGATTTATTGATAAATTAAGTAATAATTTATAATTTATAACTGATAGCTAATGATTGATAATTTTTAATTGATGATTGATGAATAGTTAATAAATTAAATAAAATATTTAATAAAATCAACTGTTTAATGATACCTTAGGTTGTGTTGCTTTTGAATGGTTGGATTTGATTGTAATATTTTTAAGATAATATATATATATATATATATATATATATATAAAGTTTTTTAACTAATCTATAACTAAAATAATATAAAGAATTATTTAATTTATTATTGTTTTATTTTAAATTAAATTATAATATATAAAAGTGAATTTTAAATAATATAATAAAGATAAAAATGAAAAAAATAATAAATTATTATAAGTTAAAATTTTATTTAAAATAACATCTACAAAAAGTTATAAATTCAACATAAAAGACTATTAATAATTAGATTTTTTTTGTCATATAGTTTATAAATTATAAATTATAAATCGTAATTCAAAAATATGCAATATTAAATAAAGTCTTAATATTCTAAATTTTAACAACTAAAAACTTTTTATTCCTTTTTTTATAAAATTATATATATATATATATATATATATATATATATATATATATATATAATTTTATAAAAAAGAAGTTAGTGTATGATAAATAAATAAATTGAGAATCAAGTAACGAGACAAGAGATTCTTTGTTTAAATTAAAATATGAAGACCAACACTGCTAGTGCTAGATTCATCTTTAATTAAAAATTGTTGGAAGAAAATTAGGTTCAATAAAAAAAATGAAGAAAAGTTCAAATTGAACATGTTGGCTCTACTAGTAATTGTCTTTTGCGCAAGAAAAGAGTACTTTTATTAATTAAAGATACTTTTTCATTTTTTTAATATTTAATTAATTAATGATACTAGTACTGTGTGTATAGGTTAGAATAGGGTAGGACCAATTAAGGAAGACATAGATATTGAATTGAAAATCTCGAGGAAATAATTAAATATTTTTTTATTCCATAAACACAGTGCACGAGATCGAATCACGTATATACTGTAACAGTGACGTGGAACCAGTGGAGTTTGACTCATGTTCTGGTATCAAACGCCGATTCTGGTTTTTTTATTATTCAAAAACGGCGATTCTTTTTACCTGTCATTTAAAAAAATTGTGATTCCTTTATTCACAAGTGAATCTTTTAGATACGACAAAGAAACATAAAATTCAAAATTATATTTTCCAGGTTGTAAAAGATACTGTTTTCACAGAGAAGGTAATTTTTTTTTTGATAACCCACAGAGAAGGTAATTTAAGTAATACGGACCAAGAGTATTGTGTAAGGTTATTATAGAAACATTCACTAATGCCAATTTTTTTTGGTTTTTATTCATCTACTTGCATTGATTGCTACTCGTTACTTTACTTTTATTTTTATTGCAAAATTTGACACAACATTGTCTATACATAGGTTTTAGGATTTTCAATAAAAGATCAATTATATTTAGCGATAAGAATCCAAAAGTGGCAAATATAAATAATATAAATTCATATTAATCATCAAAATGAATTTTGAGTGTTATATTTAAAGCGATTTTGAAGATATTGTATTTTGCAGTGGAAAAATATCTGTCAAATCAACTTACAAGTTATGAATAAATGAATAAATGGATGATTGTCTTCACATGTTATGAATAATTTGATAATTGTCATCCAAGTATCTTATTTCTTATTTATAATATTGTGTGTTTATTATATTGTTTGTATGTTGTCTTATAAATAGGACCAACCTCATTGTAAAATATACACCAATAAAATTATATAAAATTGTTCTCATTTTTCTCTGTTCTCTTTTATTTTCTTTCTCCTTATAAAATTTTATATCAAAACATTTATTTCTGTATATATATTTGAAAATTAATGCATGTTAAAAATTGAAGTACATCAGACAGACAAATAAAATTTGAAATATGTATTATATTAAAGAGGTATAAAGAATGATATTTGATGAGATGTTAATTTAATAATAAAATTTTAGTTTTATTATTATTGATTTATAATTTTTTTTAAAAAATATTGTTGAAAAATAGTCACTAATTCTCCTCAACAAAATACTTTTTCTCCGTTCTTTAATTTTTATTTTTAAATAGAGGAAAAAAATATAAAATAGATTTTATAATGAGTGTAATGATATTAGTTTAAATAGTTCTTCGCAAACTACATCATTAATCATCTAGTAAAAAATTAACAATAAAAAGTCAAAAATATGTCCATTAGTTAGGATATTAGTTAGGTCTGATGAATTCACCTTAAAGTTGACGAGGAATATCCGTTTTGGTTGAATTTGAGTATTCTCTGATTATAAAATATGGAGATGGATCGGATAATAGAAACACTAGTATCCACTCCGTCTCCGCCTCCGAACCTGTCCCGTTTATTTTATTATGTACATTATTATTTATTTTTTATAATTTTAAATATTAAATATTGGTGAATGTTTTGATAATTTGATTTGTATATATTATTTAAAATATTTGAAATATATGTATGAAATTTGTTGAGATTGTTTTATTTTCTTATCTATAATGCAATTGGATTTTGGGAAAAATTAATAGTTCTAATAAAATATTGATTTTACTAAATGGATGGTGGCGGGGTGGGGATACGCAAACCCAACCCAACTCGAACCCATTTGCGACGGATTTGAGTTTTAATTCTCTATTATCATTTGAGTTTGGGGTGGGAAACGAGAATCGCTATCAATCATGTATTTATAAGAACTTGCATGCTTATAAAATTCAAAAATCTATGAAATGTATTTAAACTAAATAAATTTTACCATTTATCTTAGAATCAGGTAAGTCAACAAACTTTTTCTTATCCATCGATGATACTTTTTTTTTTAGTAAATGGAAATTCATTAACAAAAAAAAGAAGAAGTACAACACCAAAAAGAAAGGGGATAAAAAAAAACCCTAGGAGGAAATAAACCTAAGTTTGGGAAAACCAAATTTGTTTAACAAAAAATCCCCTCTAGCTTCCGAGACAACATGGTTGTACCAATTCAAATTCTTATATCTATAACCTAAGTTAGCGATAGCATCCGCACACAGGTTTCCTTCCCGAAATATATGTGTAATAAGAAGAGTCTTGTGCTTGAACAAAAAGATGCAATTCTTCCATCTGTTTCTTATACTCCAAGGTACCAGGTTTTCATTATGAACAGCCATAGAGACCATTTTGGAGTAAGTTTCTATCCAAAGTTTATCCCACTGTTTATCTAAAGCAATCTCCATGGCCATAATAGCCCCCATGAATTCAGCCAGTAAAGCATCGCTGTTTCCGATGAAAAACGAGAAAGAACCAACATGATCACCCCTAGAATTACGAAACATGGCTCCACAAGAGCAAGACTTTGGTAAACCAAAAGCAGCTCCATCAGTATTAGCCTTGATCCATCCATCAATAGGAGGGCTCCAAAACACACTTATCAGGATCTTTGGATTAGGCGGGTTGATGTTAATGTTCATCTTTTTCAGTAAAGTGAAGTCAGTAATGTTTGTGTGGCTCGAGTGCTTAACCGAATTACCAACAAGAGCCATGAATTTACAAATATTATTTGTACAATTTATCCCATTCTAAGCAATCCTCAAACCTTGCCTTGTTACGCGATTTCCAGATTTCAGAAAAAACACATTGGATGCCGGCCATCAGAACCACCCTACCGGCCAAAGACCAATCCCTGTTGACAATATTCCAGCAGTCCTCCATACACGAGACTGGATGCTTTAAATCCAGAAAAGAGTCAAACCAGTGCCAAATACGCCTGCTGAAGCAGCAATCGAAGGATTTCATTTGCAAGATATTATCACATAATCAATAAAACCACTTGTTATTTGTTAGCACACTATCTAACTTAGGCATAAGAGTATCATTTGCAACTACACTCCATCATTTTGAGAAGTAGTGGTATGAGAAGTAGAAAATGAAATTGGAATACTACAACTAATGACACAAATATCACATCACCTACTCTGCCGTTTTATCTTGTAAGTTCATACAAAAACTTTGGTAACTAGAAGTCAAGCTCCACCACAAAGCTCACAAGGTGAGCTAGCCATGAGAATCACAATGCATTGACTATTTGCTCCAAACACAAAAATTCTCCATCTCTAAGATGTGTTGATAAAGAGATTCATTCGCCTCAACTTTCTCAATCAATGAGAAGGGACAAGGAAGAAGGATCCACAAATTAAATGATTCTAGAAGAAAGTAAAAACAACCATGAACAACAAAATATGGTTATAAGTAACATGCATGTCAAAGTTTTTTGAAATTTTGAGCATGACAACTGGACAAGATGAGGTTATCAAAATTCAAAGTGATTGAGTTCCAATGTTCATAGTAGAATAAGATAAATCAATTTCAAAGATCAATATTTAAAGGAACTGAAGATGTGATGAATCGTCTCGTCTTGCCTTTAAGTGAAGAATCAATCATATATAAAATGAATAAGAACATGCTTTGAACTACTAAAGCAATGCACACACTGTTACCCTGAGAAAACTCTAGAGACAAAGAAGGACACGTGTCCCCAACAGAAGACCCTTCCATTCTAACAAGAAAACTTACAAGCAAAGAATAAAGTGAATGTCGAAATAGAAGGGTGTCGAGGTCGTCTACATTCGAAGCAGAAGGCGAAAGTCGAATGTAAAGATTCCATACTTAGAAGATTTCCAGACCGAGCCTTCGATTGTAATAGAGACGTCGAAACTGGAGACGGTTACCAGAAGTTGCTGAAGCGCGAGAATTTAAATTTCAAAGTTTGAAATGTTAAGGACGGTTATCAGGCCAAGGTCGTGTGTCAAGAGCGCCAAATACAGAAAAGGATCTTACGAAGCAGCTGGTGCCAATTTAAATCTTAGCCGTAGATTATTTTAGGTAGTTATTTCATGTAAATCCTATAAATAGGTCAGAATAATGTAGAAAAGGCGTGTTCACTATTACAATCAAACTGCTTACTTACACTCTGCCCAATTTCCGCCCTTAAGGAAAAAAGAGTTGCTGAAAGTCTTGATGTATGTGAATCACCATCTTTATTTTCAATGCAAACCTTTTATGTTTTAATTGTATGTTTCGAATCTTTTATTTATGTTGTGTTCTTTAACTAGCATTTGCTTTCTCTTTTTGTCTTTACTTTGACCAAGTAGGCTGAGACCAGTTGTTACGATAAAAAACAACCTCTGAGTCGACGTTGTCTGGTGGTTACGAGTCACCCCAGAAGGTCAAGGCCAGAACGTTCATACTTTCACCAAAAACCCTTAGGTTTAGGTTTGTCCCGTCGGTCACGAGTCACTTGTCAGTTAGATCTAGCATTCTGTGTGGAAAAACATTGTGTTTGTTACCAGCCTCAGAAAATGTTTCTTAGGCATACATTTCGACAAAACATATACAATTCAAAACTTTCGCACGTGGTCTTAAGATCAACTGGTCGATCTTGCAAGTAACCCTTAGTTTTAAGGCTTTGGAAGGACCAGCGGTTGTTTACCAATTTCCACAGTAAACACACACTAAAACATTTTTAATCTCACCATCTATTTTCCATTTCTTCTAAAAAAAAATCTTGGAAAATGCTTAATTGATTAAAAAGAAATTATAACTAATTATAAAAGCTACACTCAATGTCGAATCTATTAAAGCTTTTCTTCATACTGATTAAGGAGTGATTTTGCCTCCTAATT
Source organism: Vicia villosa (assembly GCF_029867415.1). Classification (NCBI taxonomy): domain Eukaryota; kingdom Viridiplantae; phylum Streptophyta; class Magnoliopsida; order Fabales; family Fabaceae; genus Vicia; species Vicia villosa. The sequence goes on along the minus strand of NC_081183.1, from coordinate 191,136,438 downwards.
GATTATGCGACCGATTAACCTATTAAGGAGAAAATCTGAGTTAGGGGTTTCCCATATGAATAAGTGATGTGTTCACTTCTAAAGCACAAAATTTATGAACTATATACTCTCATATCTCTTTTAAAAGTATTTTTATTCACTACACATTGTCTTAGTGTTGAGAGAGTTAGAATATTATTTTAAGAGTTGATTAATTTTGTCATTATGCTTATTTTGTTTTATTCAAGAGCTTATTTATCTTGTCCATTTGCAACTTAGTCGGTGATTGCGAGCTAAACTTTTAAAAATCTTGGTGTAAGGAAGGATGCTTAGTTGAACCTGTGGAAAAACTTGAGTGGTTGATAGTGGAAATCACAAAAAAAAAAAACTCTTAGGGACTGGAGTATGTCATATGGTTTAATTTTGAACTAGTATAATCTCTCATGTGATCTCTCTAACTCTATCTCTTTACTTTCTATCCTTTAAACCCCCCCCCCCATCTTGTGTTTGAAGTCGCTTGTTTAAAACAAATGGCCTCGAAATAGCACACCTCATGAATATGACCCCCTTGACAACATCGTGAGCTTGAAATTATGAAACAGAGAACTGTCATTGAGGATATGCTCGATATTAAGGAGCAATGAATGTTCCTTGTGTTCACCGAATGAGGGAGGCCATCATTCAACTCCTTTTTTCATCATATAGATCAATGGGGAGTAGATGACATTATGACTTTTAGAAATAGAGAAATTTGATAGCTAGATGAACCCATAAGATTATCTAACATGCTAAAATGCAAAAATGAAACAAATTTAATGATATTTTGAGTTTTTTTTTTGAAAATATAAGTTTCATAACTTATATTTGAACAAGGTTTAATTATTTGCATTAACTTCTATTTTGAACATGAGATCTGATTATGTGAATTTTGATTAAAATGTAATGTTAATGTCAAATTGGAATGAGATTCTGAAAATTTAATGTTATTGCAATTTATTGTGAAAATGATGTGAACTATTAGTGAATTTAGATTAAAAAAATTCATTTTTTTTATTTTTCCTCTCTAATTCGAGTGGTCTGGATTTCCGATCCGAAAATTATCGATCTGTTTCAGTTTTTTAGTAACAAATCATCCAGTATTCGGTCTAGTCTCGATTTACTCGAACGTACCGAATCGATTTCGGTGCAAAAAATTACCCAATACTATTCTGGTCCGGTCCCGATTTATCTGGTTAGGTTTTCGGTCCAACTCTCAGGACCTTGGATACTCGGACCGGTCCGAATTGAAAACAGTCCTAAGTCATACATGAATTAATGTATGCCATAATTATTCTTTTTAGGATTATGTTTCTATTCAAATTGTTAATTTTGAGATCTTAATTTTTTAAATATATTCTCTAATATTTTTTCTACATCTTCCTTTATCTTTACCTATTTCACTTCTCTTCATCTGATTTACTCTCCTCACCATAAAGTCTACGTGCATTCTCTATACATGTCAAAACTACCTAATTCTATTTTCTACCATCTTTTCAACTATAGGCGTTATTCTACTTTTTTTTTAATATTGTCATTTTTAATATTATCTTTTCTAGTCTTACCACACAACTAACATAATATCATCATTTGTGCAAGAATTACTTTATTCTTGTGTTGATTATTAATTATCCAATATTCTGCCCTATACAACATCACAGGTCTTGACTAGTACCTTTGTGTCACACAAAATCCCAAAACTCTCCCCCATTGCAACCACTAAGTTTGAATTCGATAATTTACATTCCCTTTTATTTATCCATATAAATCTAAAATATTTAAGAAAATTTCTTCACCCACCTCCTAATCTTCTTGGCCACCTCCGGTGAATTTACCACAATACCCCTATTTTCGGAAGTTCATTTCCGAAAACGTACTTTTTTTGAAAAAAAAATGTGTTTTCGGAAATGTATCTCCGAAAAAGTATTTTTTTTAATATAAAATATTGATTTCGGAGATGTGTTAGAATCCCATTTGTGTATATTTTGTATATAAGTTTTGTGGTATTTCTTAAACTCTTGTACCAAATTTGATCACCTTTTGATATATTAGTATGTAAATAAATAACTTTGTGTTTATTTTCTAAATTAAGTTAGTTTATTAACTCTTGTAATGTTTTCTTTAGGTTTTAACAACTTTTGGGCAAGATGGAATGAGAAGAATGATCAAAACAAGCTTGCAATGAGGGTGGAAGACCAAAAGAAGGAGTTTTGTGCAAGAAGGTCCGCTCAGCGGAGTCCAAGCGGACCCAGGCAGAGATTTTTTCAACAGCAAGTTCGCTCAGCGGAGTTGAAGCGGACATGGGCAGGGACGAGCATCAAAGCAGGCTCCGCCCAGCGGACCTTGAAGACAAATCAGATATTTTGGCTGCTCCGCTCAGCGGACCTACTTTTTCAACTTTTGTTCTAAGCCACATAAAATTGATGATTAAGGGTAATTAGAGTAGTAGTTATCATAACACACACTTGGAAAAAAAGCTAGGGCAAGAAAAGAAGAGAAAAACCATTTTCCTTAAGAGAAAATCAAGATTTTTAAACATCTTTCTTCAATCTTCTTGAGGAGTTGTTCAAAAGAAACCGGGGCTTATTGAATTAGGAACCAATGATGCTATTCTTGCTCAGAATAAACTTCTTTCTCAACAAGTGGAGGAGCTTACTAAGCAAATGGCAAGGTTACCTCAACAACTGAAAGAGCTACAAGATCCTAACAAGAATAAACAAGTTGCTTTGTGTGAGCTTTGTAGTGGAGACCACCCTACCGGATATTGTCCACCGGTGAATGAAGTGAATTACATGGCAAATCAAAATCAAGGAGGCTACCAACAAAGACAAGCTCCTTACCAAAATCAAGGTGGATACCAACAAAGGCCTAATGCACCACAATATGGCCAAGGGTGGAGACAAGATAATTATCAACAAAGACAAAGTCCTTATCAACAACCACCTTCTCAAGACAAGCCTTCAAAGTTGGAGGAGACTCTAAATCAATTCATGCAAGCGTCGATGGCGAATCAAAAGAGTAATGAAGAGGCAATAAAGAATTTAGAGACTCAAGTCGGCCAACTTGCGAAACAACTAGCCGAGAAGCAAACCGGACCATCATTCACGGCAAACACTCAAACCAATCCTAAGGAGCATTGCAAAGCGGTTGTAACTAGGAGTGGGAGAATGCTTGAAAGTGAAGTGGAGAAGGAGGTTGAGGAGGAGGAAGTTAGGATAGAAAAGGGGAAAGAGGTAGAAAGTGAAGTAGAACCAAAGAAAGATGAGGGAGTTTTAGTTGAAAATGAGAGTGAAGAAAAAAGTGAGGTAGAAAAAAAAAATAGAGAGAAAAAGAGAAAGATTCAAGAAGGAAAGAAGAAAGTTATGAGTCCTCCCGTTCGTAATCTACCTTACCCTCATGCTCCCTCAAAGAAAGATAATGAGAGGCAATATGCTCGCTTTCTGGACATATTTCGGCAATTGCAAATTAATATCCCTTTTGGGGAAGCTTTAGAGCAAATGTCAAAATATGCCAAGTTTATGAAGGACATCCTCACAAAGAAAAGAAGTTACACTGAGCCCGAAACGGTTGTCCTAGATGCTAAATGTAGCGCAATAATTCAAAGTACTTTACCAAGGAAGGAAAGAGATCCGGGAAGAGTCACTTTGCCGGTTACTATTGGCGATATTCATATTGGAAGAGGTTGTGTTGACACGGGTTCAAGTATCAATTTGATTCTTTTATCCATGGTCAAGAGATTGGGCATTGTTGATATGAAAGATATCAATGACAACAAAATCAATTGGAAAGAAGAACTTGTCAACTTTCACAAGCAAGTCTTCCGCTATCCCAAAAGGCATAGTTGTAGACTTATCGGCTAATTAAAGTGTCATTCTTGTATCTTTCTCAAGGGATGCCGTTAACACATTTTTGGGAAGACCTTCACCTCTTGCTGCAGGTGAGAAGTGTGCTTATGCAAGGAAAAAGGCTGCAAGATCTTGGGATATGCAGGAGATTACGGATGTGTTATCCTTTGAGCACCGAGGGTTCACTCTTAACCCTTCCAGGTATATCCAAAAGTTGGACAGGAAGAATATGACCCAAATGGCGCAGCTGTATACAGTTTTCCTCCTGAACAACGTCATGCCCAGAAGCCACACTTCTGACCTGACCATTGACATGTCTTGTCTGTTGTTTTGGTTTATGACAGGTGGAGAGGTGGATGTAGCTTAAATCATTTCAAAGGAGATTAAGATAGTGGCTGCAAGTGGTGCCAAATCAGGGACGAAGCCTTCTGCTCAGCTTGGTTTTCGAAGCTTGATAATGGGACTTTGCAAGAAAGCGGGTGTGGAGTTTCCTGATGTGGCAAGCATGAAATCTACTAGTGTTGTGGACATCGGCTATGTGCACAGGCATTGCTCTCCTAAGCTAGGTGTCCAACAGCATCCTCAGCCACAGAACATGGCTCCTCCTGCTGGTGGTAGGTATAATGAGGAGTTAGCTTGCAGGTACAATTGGGCGTATTTTGATGCCAACAGAAGATCGCAGGCTATGATTCATGATTCTCTCTGCAAACTCTATCGCCACCAAGTCAATTCGGCGGATGTTCCCTCTTTTCCTACTCATGAGGATTATGAGGCTCATTGTGCATGGCCTACGGAGATGCCATTTTTCAGAGAGGGGGATGGTGAAGAGGAAGATGAGGAAGGAGATGACATGGAGCAGGATGATGAGGAGGATTGAGGATATCCAGTGTTGACTTTTGTTGTTGTTTATTTAGTTTATGTTTAGTTTTATAATACTTTGATCTTACTTTTTGTTGTTGAACTAGTAGCATAATTTTCTATCGCTTTTGTTATTGACTACTTTTGTGCCATCCGTATACGGATGAGGTTTTATGTACTTTGGTGGCCGTGGGTGCCACCCGAACATATTTTGTAGGCAACCTATGCCTTTATTGATTAAGTATTTTGTTTAAGTAATTTGTTCTCGTGTGGGCAATTTATGCCCTTGTAGTTATAATATTGTGTTTTAGTAGTAGAATAGTGTACATATATTATATATGTTAAGGTGCACATAATTTTTTTGTGTTTGTCTTGGAATAGAAGTGATGCTCTAAAGAAGAAAAAAAGTGCTAAGGTGTGTCAACATCAAAATTTGGATGGTGATGATAATATTCTTGATGATGTTCATACCAAGGTAAGTATTTTGTTGCTTTGTAGATTATAATGTGACTATGAATTAAGGGCTTTACACAAATTTTTGTCACATTGCATTTTGGAAATCTTGTTTGTGTTTGAATCAAAATTAGGACAAAGCTAGATAAGTGAGTGGACTTCCATTGTGTACAAAAATAAGAGTGTTCTAGTGGTTGACATTAGAACTTAGAAGGGATAGAGGTATTTTTTTGAGTAGTATGAGAAAAACCACCCTAAACAAGGCTACCCGTGAGTGTGTGATCTTTTGTAACCAATTTTGAGCCTAAATTATTGTTTTGTCAAGTGAATTAAAGAAAAACACAATGAATTTTGAAAAAGAGAAGTAGTGATTAACTTGACAATTTCTTTGGTAAACACTTAACCCAATAGTACTTGAACCTTGAATGGAAAGCATTGATGTCTTTATAGATAGAAATGTTTAAAGTTGGGGAGAGGTGTTTATTAAAGATAAAGAAAAGAAAGAAAATGGTGGTGCAATGCATTCTTTGAAAAAGGAAAATAAATGAAAAGAATTGAGAAAGAAAGAGGGGATGATAAAGAGAAAAAGAAAAATATACTTCTTTTTTGGATAAAAACTATGTGTTTTCTATTTGTTCCAAATAAAAATTGATATATTTTATTTATTATTAAGTCTTTTTTTTCTCTTCCATAAAAAACACACATCATTTAAAATTGAATAATGCACTTATATCTACTAAATTAGCCAAATTCTTGTGTAGTTGCACGAGTAATTTTATTTGATATGATTTAAATATATTTAGATACACATTTAAATTTTAAATTAGCTATTACTTTTAAAATGAACAATAATAATATAAACTCAATTGTAATAAAAAATAAAGAAAAAAAAGGAATCCGTGAAATGAAAAAAAAAAGAGAATATTTAATATTAAAAATTAAAAATTTTATTTTTTAAATTAAGGAAATTATTGATAAAAATAAAATATGTATTGTATTAATAGTGACTCGTAAAATAGAAAGTTTATTTGATACAATATAAAATATATTTATATACAAATGCAGATTATAAATAAGTTACTTAATTCTAAAATGAAAAATAATTATATATACATAATTGTATTAAATAATCATGCAAAATGAAGAAAAAAGACTCGTGAGATGAAGAAAAAAATAAAGAAAAATTTGATATTTTGAAATAGGAATTTAGTTTTTCAAATCAAAGGTAAATTGGTGATTAAAATAAAATAGACATTGTATTGATAATGACCCTTGAGATAAAAAAAATTATTTGATACGATATAAAATATATTTAGATACACATGCATAATTTAAAATGATTTACTCAATAGTAAAATAAACAATAATCATATAAATTTTTATTGTATTAAATAATCATACAATAAAAAAGAATTGTGAGATGGAGAAAGAAAAAAATATTTAAAAATCAATATTTTGGCACTCAAATTAAGATAATGATTGATTAAAATAAAATAGATATTGTGTTAATAGTGACCCGTGCGATAAAATAAATTGTTGATTTTATTAAAATTTAAAAAATAAATTATTAATATTTTTAGTGATAATAAATAAATAGAGAAAAAAATTAAAAGGGGGTTTTATTTTTATGCTTACAAGAAAATAAAAACAAATAAATGAATAGAGAAAAAATTAAAAATTAAAGTGAGAAATTATGGGAAAAAGAAATGTGATTTTTTTTTTAAATTTGAATTTAAAGAAGAGAATGATGATGGAGAAAATTTAATTAAAAAATGAATGATTGAAATGAAGTGATGTGTCATTTTTTGTTGTGGATTATATTGGGAAAAAATTGAAACATTATGTGTTTAATTTTTAACCTTTTATTAGTATAAAAATATTAAAAAAACAATTTAGATAATTTGATAGTAATTAATTTTAATAGATAATAGTTGATTCTTATAAATTTCTCTCACTTTTTAAAATATTGTTATCTATAATCTATAATATAAGAAAATCCATTGTTTTTAATATATATATATATATATATATATATATATATATATATATATATATATATATATATAGAGAGAGAGAGAGAGAGAGAGAAAGAGAGAGAGCATATCATATGAGAATAACATATTTATATGAGAATATGAGAATGAATCTGAACCATTGGATTTTAAAATAAATGGTGGAGATTATGAGTGAATCTTTTTTTCTCTCTCCTACTTCATTTATTTCAAGATACAGGAGAAAGAAAAAAAAGATTCACTCATAATCTCCACCATTTATTTTAAAATCCAATGGTTCGGATTCATTCTCATATTCTCATATGATATGCCCTATATATATATATATATATATATATATATATATATATATATATATATATATATATATATATATATATATATATATATATATATATATATATATATATATATATTATAATACTTTGATTGAGTTATAATTTGCATTGAAGATAATCATTGATATTAAATAACCAAAAATATAGTCATAAACTTTTTAAATGCTATAAATGGTAGAATTATAATTTTAAATGAAAGATGAATGTTTATATCAAATAGTAAAAGATTAAGGTTTCAAAATTTTAAATATGCACTCATTAGAATTAGAATTAGAATTATATAATTATTGATATTAAATAACGAGTAATGGTGTTTTTATCATTTCTTAATAAAAATATATTTTTTTTATTAAAAAAATTGTATTCTTAATTTTAAAAAAAATTCACTACTTTTTAAAATAAAATTTTATTTGATCCGCAACTAAATTATTATGTTCTAATTACTTATTATTTCATTTTTTTTTGTATTTTATATACATATTTTAAGAATTTTGTATTTAAAAATAAAACAATTTTATTAGTTACATTAAGCAAATAAAATATTATATTCTTTTTAAAATAAATCATAATTTTATACCAATTTTTCTTAGTAACAAATATTATTTTCATCAAATAATATATTTTAAAATAAGAAAAGGTTTTTTTACTAAGAATTTTGATTTTTTAAGAAATACTTAGAATCACGTTTTTTATAAAATTGAAGTTTGATTTAATTGTTACAAAATTAGGAGAGATTTTATTAATTTTATGAGAAAAAGAATAAATTATAATTTGATAAAATCAAAATTATTAATTATCAAAAGTTGAATAAACTATTTTAAGTAAGAATCATGAGTCACTAATTAAACATTTATAATCATTGGATTAAAATAAAATCAAAGGTTATTGATTAGTGTAACTATAAGTGTAATATATTGGTGTAATTTGATCTCTCAGGAGGGATCAAATTACATCTGAAGAATTACACCACAAGTTACACCCGCTCATAACATCATTTTGAATAAATATTTTTTAAAATCAACCGTTGGATTGAAATATACTATCATATATATCATACTTATAAAGTTTGAGATTAATCTATAATGATTTACCATGTCATTGAATTACATCAAAATTAAAGTTATATGAAAGTTTATTTTATGGTCAATCTTTGGATATCTTGATAGTATAACAAATCATTATAAATTAATCTCAAATTTTATAGATATGATCTATATAATAGTATGTTTCAATTCAACAGTTATTTTATAAAATATTTATTCAAAATGAAGTTATGAGTGAGTGTAACTTGTGATGTAACTCTTCGGGTGTAATTTGATCCCTCCTCATATATATAAAAGAACCAAACATTATCCAAAATCGCCTATAAAAGCACCCCTTCGGTCACATACATTGTTGCAGACTCCAAACATTCATAAAAGAAAGAGCAGAAGGGTAATAGAGCAGAGTGAGTCTAGTCATATAATTAAGAAAAGAGAAAGATGGGTGGTTGGGCTATTGCTGTGCATGGTGGTGCTGGTGTTGACCCCAACCTCCCTCTCCAACGTCAAGAAGAAGCCAAACAACTTCTCACTCGTGTTCTCAATCTCGGCATCTCTGCTCTTCGTTCCAATCTTCCCGCCATTGATGTTGTCGAACTTGTGGTACCTAATAACCACAACAATAATAGTTATTAACATAAACAAGAAAATAAATATGCATTGTCATTCCTAATAATATTTATAAAATTTACATGAATAAGAACACCAAGTAATATTTTAATATTAATTATTTATGTTTGTTGAATATGTGTTTTTGTTATGTTTATGAAAGGTGAGGGAATTGGAAACGGATCCACTATTCAATTCGGGTTGTGGATCTGCCCTGACAGCAAAAGGAACTGTGGAAATGGAGGCTAGCATAATGGATGGTCCAAAACGACGATGCGGTGCCGTTTCAGGATTAACCACCGTTAAGAATCCTATTTCCCTGGCACGGTTGGTTATGGACAAATCTCCTCATTCCTATCTTGCTTTTGATGGTGCTGAAGATTTTGCTAGACAACAGGTTTGTTTAATAGTTCCCACGCGTTCTTAAACTTTGCAAATCAAAAACAAATTAGTTTAATTTATTTGATTAGTGCTAATTATTAAATTATTATACCTGTTTTGGTTTTGGTAGGGTGTGGAGGTTGTGGACAATGACTACTTTATCACTCCTGACAATATTGGCATGCTTAAGCTGGCAAAGGAAGCAAATACAATTCTGGTACGTAATTATCATGGATCTTGTTTCAAATATGATTCAGCAAATTCCGTAAACTGTTTATTTTGGTCAAAAGGTATAATAGGTTTCAATAATGGAGAATTTGTAATTGAGAATCTTTTACACAAATGAAGAAAATATATGTTTATTTTAACATATTTTAGAGCAATTACTATACTTTCTCATTATTTAATCTCTACCAAACTCTATCAAAAACAGAGATAAAGACAAAAATCTTAATTAACTAATTAAGTATACAATTTAAAATTATTTTATCGTTATAGTACATATTTAAAATTATGTTTCTTTTAATATATATTTTTTAATAAATTATTGTTTATTGTGTGATGCAGTTTGATTATCGAATTCCATCCTCAGGATGTGGTGTAGGAGTTGAAAGTCCATTGAAAATGAATGGACTTCCAATGAGTGTGTACGCGCCCGAGACAGTGGGATGTGTGGTTGTTGATCGTGAAGGAAGGTGTGCTGCAGCCACTTCCACTGGCGGGTTAATGAACAAAATGGTGGGCCGAATTGGTGACTCGCCACTCATAGGAGCCGGTACCTATGCATGTAAGCTTGCTGGTGTATCATGCACGGGTGAAGGCGAGGCTATAATTCGAGGGACTTTGGCGCGCGAGGTGTCGGCTGTAATGGAGTACAAAGGACTCGGACTTCAAGAAGCAGTGGATTATGTGATTAAGAATCGATTGGATGAAGGAATGGCTGGGCTGATTGCGGTTTCTAGTAAAGGTGAAGTTGCTTATGGATTTAACTGCAATGGTATGTTTAGAGGATGTGCTTCTGAGAATGGGTTTATGGAAGTTGGAATTTGGGAGTGAAGAAATGTTGGAAAAAATTGCACAATTGTGCAATTTTTATGTTACAGACTTAGTTGGCGGTGGAAATTGTTGGGTCTTTTTCTTTGATTTGATTTGTTTTTCGTTAAGTTTTTAGGGTGGGTTATGACTAGTTGTTTCATTGCAACTTGAATATTTTAGGGTCTCGCATTGTAATTAATTAGAGGTTTCTGGGTTATTTTCTTAATCTCTTATGGAAATAATAAAAGCTCGTGACATAACCCCCCATATAATCCGTGTTGATTTTTTCATCCTCTCATTTAATGTTTATGTATATTTCTATTATTCCCCTCTGTTTTCCACGAACTTGTTCCGAATTACATTTTTCTTTTCACTCCCTATTTTTAATAATGATCAATTCCATTCCAATTTTGGAACGTGGAAATCATTTTATGTGTGAGAGGTTATGTTCATAAAAATATTAAACAAATAAAATCAATATGTTTGAGATTGAAAGAGTGTGTGTGTTCATTCTTAAATATAATTTTTTTCTCATTTTTTATTTGCCTCAATAGACTAAACATTTTTGGTGGAACCTTTTATGTGATTAGAAAGTCAACAACTTGACGAGGTTCCTATCAGTACCCTCTAGTCTTAAGAAGGTCAACATCTTGTCCTAAGTTGACTATTTACTCAGTGTTCATATAAAATGTCATTAGCATTTTTCTCTTGTAGGTGACAAAGAATCAACATAGTACTCAATGTACTTTACCAGTAATGTTTTGCAAAGAGAAGAGACGAGGTTCCTTAAAGCTAAGATGTTGGCATTCTCAAAAAATTTAATTGAATTTTGTTGCATTTTTTATTTAATTATGAAGTTATTTATATGTTATTAATTTAATATGTGGTGAATATGTGTGTTGTGTGTTGTTGGTGGGTGTTATGTGTTACAGTACAATTTTCTACTGTTAATATATCTTATTTCATCAATTTAACATATTTAATTTATCTTTCTCATGATTTCACAATATCCATAAAACCTTCAAATGTTGAAATTTATACCAACAAATAAAACAGAACATTTCACACACATTTGCACACGAAAAATCAACATCTAAAACTGCAATTAACATCAAAATTTTCATCAAAATTAAGAATTTAAACAAAATCCCAATTTTCCTATTGGAGGTTTAGGACTCCCCACTCTACCCTCATGCATATACCAGTTATTGAATCAATTTTCCCCCTAACCTGGTTATTCTAGCAGCGATTGAAAAGTTCTTGCTTGATGTTCTTGTCTCCTAACCTCTTTGCCTTCTCTTTCTCGATCCCTTGTCTAGCATTTTTCTCTCTATTTTCATGTACCGATAGGAAAATTCTCCCCAGCCTCCCAACTTTCTGTTTATTATAACAAAAACCCTTAAATTATATTTCTCCCTTCAACCATCGCTTATTCACAAAATTCTCACATTGTCCTTTCTCTTCAAATTCTTTTTACTATCCTAATAATAAAATATAATAATATTATACTTAATATTTCTCATATTAAATTAAATAAAACACTAAATAATATTATTTTATTTATTAAATAATTCTAAAAAAAATTCAATCGAGTTCAACTAAACTCTACTCACTCTTTACTAGTGGTGGCAAAACGGCTTGGGTCATCGGGCATGCCCGTTTTGCCCGCAATTTTTCGTTGGACGGGGCAAGGTTTTAGGCCCGCTTCCTTTAATGTGTCTGCCCCGCTCCGCCATGTTTTTTTGCGGGATTTTGTGGACATGAGCTTTTTTACAAAATTTTACTATTTTTAGGACTAAAAGGTTTAATGCCCGCTGGCTTTCCCCGCCCCGCTCAAATATGTCCACTCTGCTCCGCCCCATTTTTTCGCGGGCTTTTGCAAGAGGGGCCTTAATGGGGCGGGCATGCCCTTTTGCCACCCCTACTTTTTACACCCCTATCTCATCAACATACACCTTCACCACCCCAAATTAAATTAATCAACACCATATCTAATTGAGTAAAATACGAGTAATTTACAAATAATTTGAATAAATAGAATAATCTAAATTGAGGTGTTACAGAGGTACCATGTGCATATAGGGTTGAGGTGTTGTCACATTGCATACATGTTCGCATTATGATTTAATGATTGTGGTGTGAATGAATTATCTGTTTGGTAATTGTTATTGTTGTTGTTAATGTTATCCTTCCTGGTCTTTTGCTCCGCAAACATAATTGAGCACATCCTCACCGCTTAGTTGTTTTCTTTGTGTATGAATGTGCGATGTGTACATATACTCAGGAACAAGAGTAGTAGATGTTGTGAGGTGGAGGATTGTTGTGAAGCTTCCCCGTTTATTGTTTTCAGTTTATCATTTTAGTTGGTTAATGCTTTAATTTTGTAACATCGGGAATGAGAAGTTTTTTGAGTTAATCATTGGATTATGTTGTTTCAATTAAGTTTTTTTTTTAAATTAATGAGATATTTGAATTTTATGTTATTTATTTGATTTCCATTGTGAGTTGTTATTTCTAATTGAGGGGTTTTGAAATTATTTGAAAAGTATGAATGTTATGTTGAGTAGGCATCCTAAAATGATGATTCTATTCTTTTAAATTAAGACTCGGGTTTTAGGGTGTTTCAATTATTGTCATTAGATTATTTGGCCTAAATAAAAAACAATTACAATAACAATCAAGTCTTATCCCACTAAGTGAGGTCTGCTACTTGGATAAACTTTCACCATAATATTTTATCTAGGATCATGCTTTTATCCAAATCGTTAACCTCAATATCTTTCTTAATTTTTTAATATTTTTTCTACACATTTCTTTATCTCTAGTTGTTTGACTTCACTTCATCAAAGATATTCTCCTTACAATAAAATCTACACGACATGCCCAAACAACATAATTATATTGTCCACCATCTTTTCTACTACATGTGTTATCTCAACACTCTCTCTAATATTGTCATTTCTAATCTTATCTTGTCTAATCTTACCTCACATTTAACACAATATCTTCATCTATGCTACACTTACTTTATTCTTGTGTTGATTCTTAACTATTCAACATTCTGCCCTATACAACATGTAGGTCTTGAGAGGTTGGTACTTTTGTGTCCCATGAAACCCTTGAAATCCTTCTCCATTTCAACCACCGAACTTGAATCATATGATTTACATCCTCTTTTACTTATCTATCATTTTGTATTACACATCAAAAATATTTAAACCTTGTGACTTGTGGGATGAAAAGATCTTCAACTTTATTATCTAAATTAAAAATGCTTCTCCTTTTGATAAAGTTACATTTCATATACTTCGTCTTACCTCTATTTAGGTGAAAATCATTTGATTCATTTGTTTTTAATTTTACCCAAATAAAATATTTATTAAATTTTAGTTATTATTTTGTCTTTTTTCGTCATCCGTAAAAAAAATATATCAGTTGAAATTGAATGATGTACTTGTATCTACTAAACATTCACAACTTTCTTTCAGCTTTAAGAGTACCTATTCACATGCATTCCTTAATGTCACGGCGTGAAAAATAATCGAGCTTAATGATCACTCAAAATATAATAGAGTCCCCACCGAAGTTTATTTTTGAAAAGAAAAACGTCGATAAAACCCTAAAAGAACAAAAATATGGTCACCGCAACCAAATTCAGGTTTAGGAGTTGACTATGCGAGGGGAATGTATTAGCACCCCTAACATCCGTTATACTAAATGGTAACCGTTTAGTTAGTTTTGAGAATAAAATGTTAGCTTAAGTTATTTTGTTTCTTCTAATTATTATTACGTGTTTTCAAAGAGAAAGAAATGACTAAAAATATATTTTTTTTTGTTAGGGTGTTTAATGAGACGTTGAAACTCGCTCATACATATCCCCAGGTGCGACGGGGAATTTAAAGCGATGTAGTTCTTAGTAATAACTGTGGGTGATTGCTTTTACAATGTGATGCATAGGTCGCATCGAGCGGTTAAACATTGTTTGTTGCTCGCGCTTGGAGGCTAAAGCTTTTCTGTTTCTTGTCGAATGAATAAAGCATCACCCATTTGTGAAAAGGTTTTGCGTCGCGCTAAGGCAAAAAAAGATATTTTGACGCAAGGTTGTCAAAATCGAGTTTTTACTTTGACTCGTTTAACTTGGTAAAATCGAAACGTAGAATCATAGAGTTATAACCTCATATTAAAATTATATTAAATTTATATATACGACATATATATACTTATAAAATATTCTAAATGCATAATTATTTAAAATTTTAACTTAATTATAATGCAAAAATATACTATATCATAATAATAAAGTGTAATATTCACAAGCTTGTATCAAACTACATAAATTGTCCACCAAATTATAAAATGTAACATCCAAAAGATTATAAATAAACAATAGTCTCACAAGTTTTTCAAGTTCAAAAAAACAAATATTTTCATCTTCATCTTCAACTTAATCAAAAGTTCAATCCTTCTACAATATCTTCATTAAAACATTCATATTCGACTTAATTAACACCATTTCCAAATGTTAAAGATTCTTTAATATTATAACCAAGATATGAATGTGAATAAAATTAAAAGTCCATAGAGAAAATTTTATGGGGCAAAATATATAAAATGTGATTTATAAATTTTGACAAATAAAAAAAGTAAAATCAGGTCAAAGAGTAAAATCCAGCAATTTTACATGATTTTACACGATTTCACCGATTTAAAAAATAATTAAATCACTTAAAATCGTTTTGGAATACGATTTTACATAAAAAAATTTGTACCTGCGATTTTACATGAAATACTGACCTAGAAACGTGAAATCCATAGAGTTTAGGTTTTAAATCGAGACTTTAACAACCTTGGTTTGATGAGTTAAAATTGTTTTTATGCAGAACGAATGCTCGGTTGTAACAAAGTGTGCTATTTGCGTCTGATTATTCGAACATTCAAAAGGATATGCATCTAATTGTCCTTTTTCATCCCTGTTGGGTTTATAAAAATATCTTTAAGGAACACGAGTAACCGGTTGGAACAAAGGGTACACTTTGCGTCAGTTTACTAAGGATTCCAAAAGGGCGTGCATCCAATTGTCACTTTTATTCCACGTTCACTTAATTATTTTAGGCGCAAGACAAATAATCATTTTGAACAAAGTGTACACTTTACACTCGACTATTTGATGATAAAAGAGTATACATCCAATTTTTCTTTTTAATCCAAATTTATTGCGAAAAATGATTTAACATTAAACTTAAGAAGAACTTGATGTTGATCATGTATTTGACTTTTTAATTGAAATTGATTTGATTTAAAACAGTTTTAATTTTGAAAATGAACAAGTATTTTTTTTTGTTTGAGAAGATTGATTTTAAAAGTAACCAATCATATAATGACACGTGGCTTAACATTAACCAAAATAAAATAAAAAAGCAAAAGTAACCATTAAACAAAGAGATAAATGAGAGGAATGAAGATACTTTTGTGATTTTTGCCAATTTGTCTTCTAGTGCAAAATTAAACAAATTATCAATTAAAAGAAAAAGCAACAATAATTAATCAATCAAAATAAAACAAACTAACTTTAACATAATTATTAATATTTTTATTTTAAGTATTTGAATTAAAAATTTCGGAAAAAAATAAATTGACAAAAACGTGAACGTACACAAATGCAAAAAAATAAATAAAGACACCTAACTAACCAAAGTGTAAGATAGATTAGTAAAACAGACAGTCATAGATCAATTATTTTAGCTAAAAATACTTGAATGAAAAGACTCAGATTACATAAAAAGTGGACACGCGGATGCGAGAAAATAAAATGAGCACACCAAACTAACCTACGCGCACTTTAGTTTAGTAATACAGACAATGGCATGTCCAAGCTAAAAAATTTTGCACCCTAATTTTATGCGCGCTTGAAATTTGTTTCTACCAATCTTTCTGCAAAATTGTACTGTTATTCCGAGCAAAATAAAGCTAACTTATTAAAAAATGAAAAATCCGAACAAAATTAGAGTTAGGGGTGGCGAAACGGGCCGTGGTCACTAGGCCAGCCCGCGCATCTGCCATATTATGGCGGGTTGGGTTGGAATTTTGGTCCCGCCGCCCACCAAAGCCTGCCCCCACCAAAACGCGTTGCTCGCTAATGCTCGCCCCGCCAAAACTCGCTGCCCGCCAAAGCCTGTCTCGCCTATCCCGCATAAGTCCATCTTTATTTAGTTAATTCTAGTAATTTTAATTTTTGATGGTTTAAGTTATATTTATTTGTGAATATATGCAACATTTTTGTAAATAAATTTTTTTAAAAAGATGTTTTATATGAAATTATTCTAAAAAATAAGTGAAAATTTTAGTCCAAAAGTAAAAAAAAAGTGTGTTAATCTATTAAAAAATTAATAAAAAATAGACAGACAAATCCACCGCCCGCAATTTCGACGAGGCTAGTTTGATTTTTCGCCCATTTCAATTTAACAAGCTTGACAACGCCACTCTTTTTTTAATTGATTAAAGGTAGGGCAGAGCGGACGATCCATTTTACCTCTAATATTTATAGAATACATATCTAAGAGTATTGTCAAAGTATTAATATTTGAATATGGAATATTTAATGCGATACATTAGAGCTGTCAATATGGGCTACCCGGCCCATATGGGCTTCGGGCTTTTTAGGGATGGGCCCAAAACACCCATTTTTAAATGGGCTCTAATTTTACTAACCAGGCCCGGCCCTGTCTGGGCTGCGGGCTACCCGACCCTAAATGGGCTTCGGCCCTAAACGGGCCCATTTCTATAAAAAATTAAAATTTTCTCCTTATTTTTGTAAGTAACCATATAATTGCATGCAAGAATACATTTTATATATATATATATATATATATATATATATATATATATATATATATTAAATTTTATATCCAAAATTATAATTTCTAAATAATCCATATAAATTAATAATTAAAATATAAAACAACACATTAACTTAATTTAAACTATCCAAAATACATCACAAATTATCTAATGTAGCACAAATAATTAAATAACTTGTTCCAACAAATTTTAAGTTATAAATATTCATGACAATTATAATTTTATGATAATTATAACAAGAAAATGTTATAAATTTTTATAATAATTATAATTAGGAAAGGATAAATTTTAATTATATTAAAAATATTTAATTTTTTCGGGCCGGTGGGCTACCCATGACCCATACGGGCCGGCCCATATTTTTTAGGGTTTTTTAGGGCTGGGCTAAAAAAGGCCCGGATGTAAATGGGCTCGAAAAATGAGGCCCAGACCCTAAAATTTTTCGGGCCAAATGGGCCGGCCCATGGGCTTCGCCCTATTTTAACAGCTCTAGATACATATACAGTAGGGGTGATCGTATCCGAACCAATCCAAAAGCAAAACCGCAAATCGAACCAATCCAAACCGAAACCGCAAAAAACCGCATTTGGTTTGGATGATTTTGGATGATTTTTGGACTAAACCGCGCGGTTCAGTTTGGTTTGCGGTTTTTATTTCACAAAACCGAACCAAACCGAACTGAACCGCATATTTAACTTAAGTTTTGAATTTTAATAATTAATTTATTATCTTTCCAAATCCAATTGCACGCAACCACAGCTCACGTTTTGAATTTTAATAATTATTTTATTAACTTAAGTTTTGGCATAATCCACTTAGTTTTTGTATTTTATTGAGCTACATATTTATGTAATTCTCTACTATCTAATATATATATTTCATTTATAATGTATTTTTAGTTCTCTACTGTTCTTGTAATATAATTGTTCTTGTAATATAATTTCTTTTGTATGGTATAATATCATATATTATATTGACATTGAATTATTTTAGTACATTTTTATTTTATAGTGTAAGCCGCGGTCCACCGAACCGATCTAACCGCATTAGTTTGGTTTGGTTTGGTTTGGATGACTTTTTAAAAATCAACCGAACCAAACTGAACCGCATGTATTTTTATCTCGCGGTTAGGATGACTTTTATGCTCAAAACCGAACCAAACCGAACCGCATGTATTTTTATCTCGCGGTTAGGATGACTTTTTAAATATGGCTGTATATTATACAGCCATATTTTTGTAGTATCTTTTCATAGTAACGATAGCGTTCAAAGTGACCTTTATACAATTTACGTGCTCTCTATTCTAAATTCTTTCTTTTTGAAATATAAAGCTTTTATTTCAAAAAAATAATAAAATTCACTCAAACAAAAGACAGTTTTTTTATTAGTTGACAACCGCAAAATAGTTATTATTTAGAAAATTATAAAATAATAACTGAAATATATATTTTTTTTTAAAAATCTCAACCCACTCAAAAATATTATTATTTCCGTCACATAAGAAGTGATTCATTTACACTTCTTCTATGTTTTAAAATAAATATTTTTTAGAATATAAATAATTTTTATTACTATACTCCTATTTATTAACTTCATTTCCTATAACTAGCGTCAGACAGGCACTCACGTGCCAGTTTGTTCGTTTTCTTCGTTATGCAGCGGATAAAAATATAAACAATATTTTTCATGTTTTTATTTTTATTTAATTATTTATAAAATAATTTTAATAAATAGAATGAAAAAAAAAACTGCCATATACTGAACGCTTTCGTTACTATTTAATTATTTTCATATGAGAATGTCATATATATATATATATATATATATATATATAGGGCATATCATATGAGAATGTCATATATATATATATATATATATATATATATATATATATATATATATATATATATATATATATATATATATATATATATATATATATATATATATATTTGTGATTAGTTGATAGTGTAAAACTATTTTATATTGTTGGTGCATCGCCACTTTTCTCTTTAATAATTAAGAGTAATTTTATCATTAAAACAATTCACCTACTTATTTTCTTAAGAGTTTAAAGATAATGCACTGTCAGTATAAAACAATTTTATACATACAACCAATCAAAATGTTTTAATTTATTATGACAATGCATTTCCTTTTTTTCCTTTTCTTAATCACATATACTCAAATAAAACATTTATTATTGGACAGAGGAACAAATAGCGCTTGTGGCCTGCGTGCGAAGAGACACACCACACCGCTAAACCAAACAAAACCCTTGCCACTCACGAGGCTCAAAATTAAAATAAACTCCAGTACATAAAATTTGAAATCCGAAATCGCCTATAAAAGCACCCCTTCGGTCACATACATTGTTGCAGACTCCAAACATTCATAAAAGAAAGAGCAGAAGGGTAATAGAGCAGAGTGAGTCTAGTCATATAATTAAGAAAAGAGAAAGATGGGTGGTTGGGCTATTGCTGTGCATGGTGGTGCTGGTGTTGACCCCAACCTCCCTCTCCAACGTCAAGAAGAAGCCAAACAACTTCTCACTCGTGTTCTCAATCTCGGCATCTCTGCTCTTCGTTCCAATCTTCCCGCCATCGATGTTGTCGAACTTGTGGTACTTAACAACCACAACAATAATAGTTATTAACATAAATAAGAAAATAAATATGCATTGTCATTCCTAATAATATTTATAAAAATTACATGAATTAATAAGAACACCAAGTAATGTTTTAATATTAATTATTTTTGTTTGTTGAATATGTGTTTGTTATGTTTATAAAAGGTGAGGGAATTGGAAACGGATCCACTATTCAATTCGGGTTGTGGATCTGCCCTGACGGCGAAAGGAACTGTGGAAATGGAGGCTAGCATAATGGACGGTCCAAAACGACGATGCGGTGCCGTTTCAGGATTAACCACCGTTAAGAATCCTATTTCACTGGCACGGTTGGTTATGGACAAATCTCCTCATTCCTATCTTGCTTTTGATGGTGCTGAAGATTTTGCTAGACAACAGGTTTGTTAAAAAGTTCCCACGTGTTCTTAAACTTTGCAAACCAAAAGTAAATTAGTTTAATTATTAGTATTAATATATTTGATTAGTGTTAATTACTAAATTATTATACCTGTTTTTGTTTTGGTTTTCATAGGGTGTGGAGGTTGTCGACAATGAATACTTTATCACTGCTGACAATATTGGCATGCTTAAGCTGGCAAAGGAGGCAAATACAATTCTGGTAAGTAATTATTTTTAGATTCAACTATGGATCTTGTTTCAATTAGATTCAGCAAATTGGTAACACTATTTATTTTGGTCTAAATTTTCAATAATAGAGAATTTGTAATAGAGAATCTTTTACGAAAATGAAGAAAATATTTGTTTATTATTTCAGAGCAATTACTATACTTTCTCATTATTTAATCTCTACCAAACTCTACCAAAACAAAGATAAAGACAAAGTATTGTTCAATGTTAATTACGTTATTAATTATACAATTTCAAATTATTTATCGGTAATTGGTAAAATATATAGTAAAGTTTCAAAATTATATTTTTTTTTCATTTTTTTACAGTTTGGAATAAGGTAATTTTTTTTACTAATTGTTGTTTATTGTATGTTGCAGTTTGATTATCGAATTCCATCCTCCGGATGTGGTGCAGGAGTTGAAAGTCCATTGAAAATGAATGGACTTCCAATGAGTGTTTACGCGCCTGAGACAGTCGGATGCGTAGTTGTTGACCGCGAAGGAAGATGTGCTGCTGCCACGTCCACTGGTGGACTAATGAACAAGATGGTGGGTCGAATCGGTGACTCGCCACTCATCGGTGCAGGTACTTATGCATGTAAACTTGCTGGTGTATCATGCACTGGCGAAGGCGAGGCTATTATTCGCGGGACTTTGGCACGCGAGGTCTCGGCTGTTATGGAATACAAAGGACTTGGTCTTCAAGAGGCAGTGGATTATGTGATTAAGAATCGGTTGGATGAAGGAATGGCCGGACTGATTGCGGTTTCGAGTAAAGGTGAAGTTGCTTATGGATTTAACTGCAATGGTATGTTTAGAGGATGTGCTTCTGAGAATGGGTTTATGGAAGTTGGAATTTGGGAGTGAAGAAATGTTGGAAGAAATTGCACAATTGTGCAATTTTTATGTTATTGACTTAGTTGACGGTGAAAATTGTTGGGTCTTCTTTGATTTGTTTTAGTTTATGTTTTTTTTTTTTTAAGGGAGGTTTGTTATGACTAGTTGTTTCATTGCAACTTGAATATTTTAGGGTCGTAGTGCTGTAATTAATTAGTGGTTTCAAAGGGAAGGATAGAAAATGTGAAATAATATTATGTATCTGTTATTTTCTTAATCTCTTTTGAAAATAATAAAAGCTTGTGACATAACCTCCATATGATTTTCTCTTCTTCTCATTTAATGTTTATGTATATTATTGTCCGTTGATAAATTACGTTTTCTTTTTGCTCCGTTGTTTTAACAAACTTATTTTGAAGATAATTATTTATATGGAGAGAGAAATTTTTTAATTTATTTAAAACCTAGTTTCTTTTTTAATTGGATTCATGATAGTGGTTGTGATAAGGGAGGAAAGGGAAAATTATTTATTTACTTTTTAATTAATAAAAGTTATAATTGATTGTGTGTAAATCCAAGTGTTATGGTTGTGTCTAATTAAAAAAAATTCTATTTCGAATTACACTTTTCTTTTATTTGCAGATATAAATTACTCTCCACTTTTTGAGTATTAGAATCCATGATTTTTCCCTTTAAAAAAGATGTTTAATAAGACTGAACGGTAGGGGTATTATAAGTTACCTTAAATTTATTTCTAAAATATGAGACTATTTTCAGTCGCCCATAGCATATATTATAACAAAATTGCTATTATTACGCTTCATAGTTATACTATACCGTATTGTCCTATTCATTTATACTCAATAAAATAATTAAATAATCTTATTACTTTTTCTCCTTACATGTGAGCCATGACTAGTGTTGTATTTTTTCTCTGTCTTAAAAAGAACCACACATTAACACAACCATACCGTCTTCTTCTTTCTCTTCCGCGCCGGTTTTGCTCTTCTCCCACCATTTTTTTCATTACCATCTCCAACCAAACTCAATCAAATACATGTTGTATCAAGAGAAAAAGAAATTTATTTGACATCATCAAGCAATGAATATGAAGATTTAACTTCTTAAACTTCTAGGTATCATTATTGTTCCTTCCAATAATATCAATTTTTTCTTTTGAATCATATTTTGTATTGTATATAATGAAAGATTAGTACATAACGTTACTGATTTCATATTTATTCAAGGTTGTTCATTAACCATGTTCTAAACTGTATTGATCAGCTTTGTTCACATCATTAACCACGTTAATTTACTGTTAAACGATTTCATGTATTTACTCATGTTGGTTCATTAACCATTTTTGGAACCGTATTGACCACCTTGTGTCACAGTATTAACCAACTTTATCATAAAGAATGTGATAAATTTGTAGTCATGTCTGGGAGTTTATTAACCAAGTTATACACAAAATTAACCATCTTTTTGCACACTATTAACCAACTTTGTTATAAATTTATATTATACATCTAATTGGCATATTTTGTGCAGTTTGTGTGTCATAATGGATAGTTCAAACATTTTGGTAGATTGTGGAGGTAGTCAAAGGGAAGATATAGAAGTTGATCACGGTGATGGTGATGATGATGATTCACGTTGGGTTCCCGAAATTGGGATGTGTTTTTCTTGTGTAGAGGAAGTTAAAACATAATATCAACATTATGCTTTGAAAAAGGGTTTCAAATGGAGGAAGAAATCATCAAAAAGGGAGATGATGGGAAGCTCAACTACCTAATACATTCATGTTCAAGAGGGGGGTCTACTGTCTCAAAAATTTCATGCACGTTAAAGACACTACCATCTAGAGAGAAAAGTTGTCCTGCCAAGATTTATGTTAAAATAAAAGAAGATGGTTTGTGGTACATTAAACAAGTTGAATCTAACCATTCTCATGAAACTAGCCCAACGAAAGTTAGATTGTTTAAGGCCAACAAGAAAATGAGCTTACACGTGAAAAGAACAATCCAAATCAATGATGATGCGGGAGTAAGGATCAAAAGGTCCTTTCAATCGCTAGTTAAAGATGCAGGAGGACATGAAAATATTCCATTTTGTGAAAAAGACGCGAGGAATTATATTAACAAAGAACTTCATGCAATTTGATAAGAAGGTGATGGTAAGGCTTTAATAAGTTATTTTTGTTAAACGAGAGAACAAAATACAAATTTCTTGATGATGCCATTACCTAATAACAAAACAAAAACAAATAACAACATAATAAATACAACAACATAAAACCAAATAAAAACTTGATAAAACCCTAACCCTTAACATTATTCCTCTTTCAATGTCTCTCTTTCAACAATTGTTATCTCAAGTACAGTTCATAAAACCCTAACCCTTAACCTTATTTGATATAACCCTAACACAGTACTTGAGATTATTCCTTTTCTTTTTTGTATAAATTTAATTTTCATGTCACGACACAACTTCAGAAACTACTCCATTGAGTATAAATGCTGAGATAATTTATAAAAAAAGAAGCCGCACAAAGATGAATAAGAAGAATATTTCACCTTGAGATTTGGGAACAGTGTTGAATGCCCTTCCATGTTCGTGTTTGTCGGTGCCGACGAGGAATGAACCGTGAGGGATGAGGTTGGAGAGAGTGAGAGTTTCGGGAGAGTGAGAGAAGAGATTGTAGTAGATGTGAGAGAGACATGAGAACTTGGGGATGTAACCTAATCCCCTCCCTATTTACTAACTTTCCCTTAATTATTTTGGAAAATGACATAAAAACTAGCATGTGAAAAAACGGTATACAGTGTAGTGTAAACTTTCGATGTAAGCATAACATTTCTGATATTATAATTGTTAAATTAGTTTGTATGTGAGAGTTATGTTTTGTAACAGACCAAAACCAATATGATTGTTAAAACATAATCATTTTTTGCCTTTTTTATTTTCCTCAAGGTTATTTTTTATGTTTAATAAAATAAGATCAAAACCATGTTGAAGACAAAAGTTGAATCCATCAGTTGATAAAACCAAAAATTGAATCCACCACATGTCAAACATGGATTCAACACACTCAGCAAAAATTTAAAGAGGTTTTCACAATTTTCTAAGTCAAAATGGAACTTATAACGACAGATTATTTATTTTATATACAAAAAAATTCATTTTTTTTTAAATTCAATGAGTAATTAATGTACCCAGATACATTAGTTAATCATTAAGTGTCCTTTCAACAACACTGGAAAACACTATTTTCAACTTTACTCATCGATGATGAAACCATAGTTGAATCCAGAACATGATAAAGATGAACGAATTCAACACTCTTCAATAAATAATTTTCATGTTAAAAATAAATTTATAACTACAAACTTTTAATGTTTACTTTTTAAATTCATTGAATATCTTCTATTAAGTAGATCAAAGAAGGAGATTTTTTCCTTTGTGATTGACCATGTCTGGAAGAAGCTCAAAGGTTGGAAGGAAAGATGTCTATCTCGTGCGGGAAAGGAAGTCCTCATTAAAGCTATAGCTTAGTGTCATACCCCAAAATTTGCCCATCACATTTTTACTTTCAAGCTCATACAAGCTTCAAAATCAACAAGATTAAAAGTTGCTAAATTAGGGCTTTTGGTCTAAAAAGTCATATGTACTTTGAAGAAAAATTGATTCTCTACAACTTTGTCTCTCACATGCTAATGCCAGAAATGCTTCATTCAAGAGATATGGTACAAAAGATTATAGGTCCTTTTCAAAAGTCAACCAAAAGCAGTTTTTTGTCGAAGGGAATATCATCAAGATAAAATCTTCAAATGGGAAAAAGGTTCCAAAGTGGCTTACAGAGGATATCTTAAAGTTTCCAAAAAGTCCTAGAACTCTTCCATATCTTAAAAATTGAGGAAGATATGCCTTGTCAAAGTTGGAAAATTTTGAAGGCAAAATGTGAAACAAAAGTGGTTCAAACGGGATTTTCTTGCAAATGGGTCTAACTTTTTAAGATCTAATCTTGATCCACAAGTTATCCAAGTCACCAAATTCATTTGCCACGAATTATTAGGTTTTATTTGATTTTGTATGGTATTTTATTCATTTAAATGATGATTAAAAGTGATATAAATCAAGTAAAAATCAAATATTTGATTGGGGGCCTCATAATGATCAATTCCAATCAGAAATTATACCACATTGCCAATCTAATTTCGTGCACAAGTTAATTGAACAAAATTGGATCAAATTTGGAAAGTTCCATGAATCAAATTTCACAAAGTTTCAATGATTGATTCAAAGATATTTTGAGCCAATTCTTTAACCTAATTTGCTCTACTATAAGTATAGAACCTAGGGCAAAGTATTAGGGGATGAAATTCTGGGCAAGAGAACCATATCTAGGAGCAAAATTTCTTCAAGAAATTCAAGATTCGGTTTTGGTGATTTAAGGCTTTTCAAAGGATTCTGAAGAGTGCAAAACAATCCTTGGAGGATTATGAAGCTTTGTGGATCATCACCCCTAGAACAATCTCCAAAAGCTCACGGTATGTCACGAAAAATTTGAGTTCGGGTACAACGATTCATGCATTCATAGTGAATTTTGTTTGTGTATTATTGCTTAGGGTGATGTATTGATTGATTCTGGACATTTAATTTGGTTTCTGTACACGTTTGCTCTCGATTGCCATGTTAAGGTTCTTAATAGAAATTTTAGGGTTACGTGATTTAGCACGAATTGGGGTCTGAAACGGGTACAATTGAACTCGTCTGAACAAGACGAAGCTAACCATGGTCTTAATCTTGATTTTTGTGTATGTATGGGGGGGTTTTCGTGGAAGGCGGTTGTAATAGATGTGAGCTTTTACAGCTTGCTCGTAAAAGCGCTGTAAAAAGATATTTGCAGGTTTTAGTGGAGAAGATGAAGGCGTGTCAGCGTGCCATTCGTCCATTTGAATTTTCGCGCTCAGTTTTTGCTAGCTGGCAATGTTTAGTTAATAGTATTGCTTTTCCATTCTTAAACAACTAGTGGTGTTTGGTTGGAGTGGTGGGGGCGCGTTTGGTATTCCTAGGGTCCAGGGTTCAATCCCTGGCCCTTGTTGTTTTTTCAGTAATTTGCAATTATAGATCCTGTGTATGGTACCTAGGATCAGTGTCATGGACACTCAGAAATACAACCGTAGGATTGCCACCAAGCACAGAACCCACACATAAGTTTGAAGGGTGTATACCATGAACCCTCAGCCAAGCCACATACAATCAAAATAACTTAATTTTTTATTTGTTTTATATTATTTATTAATTATATAATTAACTTAATACATTTTTATTATATATATATATATATATATATATAATTTGATCTTTTTTAAATTAAATTAATAATAAAATTAATATTAAGGTTTTATTTATTATTCGTTTCGATTGAATTAATCGGTCGCGATGGTTAATAATCAATTATTTAATTAATTAAATAATATATCTAAATAGGCTTAATTACTAAAGGGTTTTAACCGATTCAATTGGTTACGATGATTAGTAATCCCTCATTAATTCGTTATTCGTTTTAATCAAACCTATTGATTACGATGATTAACGATGAATAATTTCCTTCAAATAATCTATTAAAACACATCAATTTGCTAATGGTGATAATCGAATCAATCGATTAGAATAATTAGCAATTCTTTATTTTATTAGCAATTTGCTTATGGTGATCAAACCTATTGATCATCGCGATTAATGGGACATATAACAATTAGGATTGTACGCCATATTAAAACATAATTTCTTTTTTACAAAATTACATACTACGAATTTCAAAACCGCGATAAGGTAATTCAAAATACCTTCACACATTCATACTAATTCTAAGGCGAACAACCCTCCCCGAACCACGTAGACTCTGATCCTCCATAAGGAGGTACGTAGGCACTTGGATAACCAAGGCGAGTCCCCTTCCCCAAAACCTCAATTAGGTTTAAATCTCACTTTTAACCCTATTCATTTTCTGTCATTAGCCATAAACCACAAACCTTACCATAATAGTACTATTATAAACCTTAAATGCAAACCTTAGGAAAGGGTTAAGGGTGCTTAACACCTTCCCTTGACCTGAATATAATAACTTACCCAAAATTCTCTAAAAATTCGTAGAGTTTCCTATTCGCCCTGGTAGAATAGGTGGCGATTCTAAATTCTTTAATTTTTAGAGCAGGTTGCCACACTCAGGCCATTCCAAGCTACATAATGAGCTGCTACAAACTTCCTGAGGGGTATTGTAATGAGATTGAAAGCATGTTGGCAAAATTCTGGTGGGGCTCGAAACAGGGTGAGAG